>NW_027175987.1:1350000-1650000 GCF_023055335.1 Clinocottus analis
TTAACCTTTAACCGTTATTTTTGGGTAACAAGCAAAGCTACGAGCAGCAAGGTGGTAAAAGGAAAAGGAACGTAATCGTACGAGGGAAATGTTACGAGACGGCCTTTAATGCTTTAAATCAGCGGTGTGATTACCTCTCCGACACAAGTGTTGCCTGAACACTGGTCACTGTATTGTTATAAAAGCCTCCTGCTCAAGATAAATCATCCACAATCCGAGAAATCATCTGCAACAGGATGCGGGTGTTGCCACACCATGCGAAAGTGGCAGTGGTGAAACTAATGCAGGCATACCTTGATATACCACAATGCTGTCGGAGCGTGCTCATTTGAGCAGTGAGTCATCCTCAAGAGGATCAGATATAGTCAATGCTGAAGCGTACAGTCAATCAAAGCTGAATAACTTAAAAACCTCAGTCCTGCGTTCATGAATTAACCCGTATCATGTGACATTAGTACTGGATGGCAGGACCTTTAGAAATACACCACCTTGCTTTTGCTACATGATTGTGTTCAGTCTGTGTGTCCCTTGTGTGTTTATGAGCGGCCATGGTTGAGATCTGACTACTTTGTTAATTTAACATCGAGTACATACTGCAGCTGCAGAGCATTGTGGGTCAGAATAGGCAGAAAAGGATGCTGGCTTGCATACTGCTAAATGAGACTGGATGCAGTCATCCTGGTATTTTTTTAGCATACTGCATTTTGACAGAGTATGTATTGGGGCCTACTATATTTTTCTCTAGCATAATAAATAGTTTGTCAGTATATGAGTATTGGAACACATGTTTGTATGTTTACTTTTCATCAAAGCCTTCAGAAGCATCCACATGAATCAATACATTATGATGTGTTGCAACTGTTTTCATAAAATCTGGAGACCAACTTTCACTGAGAGTCTAACCTGAGTGTCGGAACATGGCTGACTTTGGCGTCTGTGGTCACAGTGAGTCAGAAAGAAAAATCTGATGGAATTTTCTGAAAACGCAGAGCTGATGGCTCAGACGACATCCCCCCTGCCCCCACACTCAGCAAGCCACAGAGACTTCTTCAGCACAAACAGCAGAAGATGTGCCGTGGTTTCTACACTTTGGGGGCATTGTTTAGTGCTTTGGTACAGATCATTCTTCACCACGTGGCCCTTTAAGCTCTAACCCCTAACCCTAATCATATTTATTGTTTGAGTTGTCTTCAGAGGTTGTACGTGGGGATTATATATTATTGTAGTCCTGATTTTCATGTTTAATTTGATACCTAACATATTTTTTATTTTTTAGGGGGGGATTTATATCATGTTTTTTTCTTGATTTGTGTTGTGTGACCTGACATTAAAAGGGTCCCCATTTTTGTGCATTCAGTTAGCATGACCGCATGTTAACTTGAGCACACGTACAACATTTAGCATAACAGGTTAGCATTACTAGTAAAGTACAAGTGTGGCTCACTAGTTTCAGGGCCATCATAAACTCTCTGAAGTGTTGTTTGGACAGACGGATCAATAAAGTAACCAATAGTCCACGCGTCGCATCCATAATAATAATGCTTTAGGGTGCAAACAGGTTAATGCATCAGTAAACTACCTCATTAAATAAACATTTTAATTACATCTTATACATTTCAGAACTTATATTCAATTCAGTTTTAAAAATGCATGCTTTCTGAATAATCACGTTTATATAAGCTTTATCATTTACGCTCATTAATATCACTCACCAATAAATTGTGTTGTTTGTTAACGCCCCACCCCCCTCCCTCACCCTGCAATGTCTGCTTTATAGCCAACACTGTGCATTAAGCTCAGTGAATCACCGACAGCTGCATCAACGTGTTCTGCAGCGATGATCAATGCAGCAACAGGGACCATGCGTAAGTAGGGCAAATGATCCAAAAGTGACTCATTTCGCTATCACCTGTTGGTTTGATCGTGACCACACTTGTTGTGTTGGACTTCCGCTCTCCAGAGTGAACTTGCCGATCAGTTTCCACACATATTAAAGCGCAAACAGCACGACGACACGACGTGATTGGCTGCACGCATTCAGTATAACCAAGTGCGCGCGGGGCGAGCAGCTCTGCTCTCTCTTCAGCACCGCTGATTGTGATTGACAGGTGACAGGTAAGCCTCTCTCTGGCCAAACGCGTAACATCCACACACACGCGCGTTTTTTTAGTAATATACACGTCTAACTCTGTACGTTACTGTGTGTGTTGCAGAATTACAAGAAGCTCTCTTAAAGTTGAACTTGTCTGCCAAGTCATCCCACAAGTGTCTTCATATTCAGGTCAGTGCGGCGAGTTGAACACAGTGAGTCTAACCGTCAGCTTTGACTTGGTTTGTGGGAGACGAGATATTAATCAACAGACTAAATAACTTACCGTAATCATGTCTTGAAATGAACCTGACGATGCGATTGATATCATTTTCTTGTGTTTATTTTGTATATGGGACACGTATGATTGCAATTACACACTAAAGTGTATCGCATGCTTTGTTCTCGTATATTCTGTTAACTGAAAATAAAGATTGTTCAATTCCTTTCCTACTACGATGCAAAATGCTCGACCATGTAAAAATCCTACAGATTTGTTTTTACTCCAATAGCTTTAAACTTACTTTTGTGTTGAAAGCTCATATCCATAATTAGTTATTGTGCATGGCATTACAATACATTACATTTTGTAACTAATGGTTGGTTGAGTCGGAATAGGTAATATAGTAACCAAAAAAGTGAAATATTTGAATGAAAACTCATTTAAAAGCAGCCTGCAGTTAACAGAACACGTTTCATTGTAGCGCCATGTCCACCTCGAGGGGCATCTACGGTCCCGGGGCAGCCGCTCCGTGCCATTCCTCCTCCTCCTCCTCCTCGTCCTCCTCCTCCGTCAACAGCAGCGGCAACTCGGAGCCTGATCCGGACTTGGGACTCCTCTTCCCGGTGTCCCGGTCCTCCCTGCTGACGCGCCGACTCCTGAGTTTGCGGGCCCGCGCGAGCAGCCACGTCGTGCGCCGCCGGAGGGAGATGACCCCCACGGACCAGAAAGATCTCGCCTACTGGGATAAGCGACTGAAGAACAACGAGGCGGCCAAGCGGTCCCGGGACAAGAGGAGGCTGAGCGACCTGATGCTGGAGGGCCAGCTGCTGGCGCTGAGCGAGGAGAACGCGCAGCTGCGGGCGCAGCTGCGGGCGCAGAGGAGCGACGCGTGCGCCACTTCCACGTCACCGGGTTCTACTTTTCCCCGAATCGCTCGGCCGGTTCACTGCCCTGACCTCTTCCAGCCACGACTCTGGGGAAACGGCAGCGCGGCTTCTGTCCCGGGCGCGAGGCCGCAAGAGACAGCCCCCCACCCGTTCGAGGCCAAAATCTCATGCTCGAGCGCCACAAGAGGCGTTGGTGGTTTTACGCCACACGGTTCTTATCACAACTGTGGCGTCTCCCCGCGCAGCCTCTCTCCCAGAGCAGCGGTGGAGGGCGGGAGGTCAACGGAGACGGATGCGCAGCGACAGGTCTCCTCCAGCGATGACATCCACGACTACGCCGAGGCATTCTCGCCCACGCCGCCCGACGCGCTCCGCCACGCGTCCCTCCTATCACCCCGGAATTGGCTGCTGCCCCCTCTGAATCACTCTGCGCTGATGTGCAGTAACTTGCTGCTGCCCTGGCGGTCGTCCCATCTGGCCTCCGCAGCGGCTGTCTACCCCGACCTGCCGCTCTACATGCGGGAGAGACACGGCCTGGGTCTCGGCGTGGGAGCGGACACTCAGTGGGGGTTCAGGAGCCCTGCAGCGTCTCCCCTCAGGATGCACCTCAGTCCTGATGGACGCTGACACTGCCTTTATCACCAAAGCTTGCACTGTGTATGTTGACCATTAATGTCTTTAATAAATGTTTAATTACAGGTGAGGAGTATATGCATACATCAGCAAAAGAGCCTTCGTAATTTGATAAAAGTGGGTTTATATAGTTATATTTTGTTCAATTAGTTGGTGATATTTGCTCAGGTTAGTGGGTTCAAGCTGTGCTGTAATATACTGAATATTTGGATGCAGCCTACACTGCATACTTTCTGACTTTCTGTGGTTTCAAATGTGTTTCTATTGTTTTTCTATCAGTGGTTTCATTGCATGCACAAAGCAGAAATCTGCAAACTTTGTTAACTGGGAGAATGATGCAGCCAATCTCAAATATTTGATAAAATACTTTGATTTATAAAAGTAACAAATAATTATAGGTTTATTTTGTGTGTCATGATAAGGTAGATCTGAGACATATTGGGTTGTGATCTTTTTTTCTTTTTTTATTACCGTTTATCTGCGGTGAATAACATTGCCAGTGAAACTAGGTGCTTGGTATTTCCCTTGATCCGCACTGCATGACTTCCCAGCAGACTGTGATTCGATGGAAATCCAAACTTGAACCGTTGATTTGGAGGCTTGCAGCTCTGGGACATCGTCCTGTGTTGCATCTTTTCCTTTTTTTGTAAGAAAAAACCCAAAACGTACATAACACCAAGAGGACGACTGATACAAACATATTATCTTCAGGGTATGGGAGAACGGTGTGTGTCCGTTTCTGTGTGTGTGCGTGAGTTTATTATTTCATCTCAAAAAGGCACACTGTATAGACGAGGGCAGATGTGTATACATGTACGTGGGTTTCAATTGGATAGCAGGCCAAAAAATACACACATATGAACGTTAATAGAACGGGTGATCATGTTTGTAAAAGTGAAGGACGACCAGATGGAGGCTGGTCATCTGACATCTGTTGAAGTCTGGACATCAACACAATGACAAAATGTTGCAGCATGTGGTTCCTGGGGCGGACTGGTGCACGTCTGTATTGCCACATAACCGTTCATGAAAATGTCAATAGCTTATGTCATATAGCTCTCTGCTAAAATTAAAATGTTTCTTTAGAAAAAGGCTGGGGGAATAAAAGACTACGGTTGGGGGAGGTGGGGGGGTAATCCCACAGGGATTAACACAATGTTCCAAAAATAAAATCATCTTATGTTTGTTCATTTCTAGTAATTCATTATTATGCATGAAGGCTACAGCAAGCATGCTGCAAATAACGACAATGCGGTGGAAAGATTTAGCTATTATTCCATTGCACGCACTGCAGGGGAAACCCATCCAGTGAACGTCTTTTTATTCACAGTCTCATATAAACTTTCGTTTAATCAGGAGGCTAAAGCTCCGAACTTCATGTGCGGTGCTTTGGCTACAGGTTTAGTTTAGGATGTTTTATAAAGAGTTTAAAACATATTTATTCCTCCTGGTTGTCATGTCACCTCTGAACCAGAATCTTTAATGGCTTCCTAACAGGTGGTCGTGGTGTTCCTGACGCCACCAGCAGAGGGTGCTGCAACACAGCATTGGTGGAGATTAAACTCCAAAACAGAGGGCTATTGTTTACTAAAAAGGTAGTTGCTTGATTTCTGGCTCTCCTGTATCCGTTTTTTCTTTTGTGGGGCAAGAGGCAAACCGGTATGAAAGGGTGAACTACATTTCACAAAAAGTGAAGAGACATTCTGCAATGCGAGTTGGATCCAATCACTTTTAGAACAATTTGCTTTTAATATGTTGACCTGATGAGACCGTTTAACCCCTGGATATTTTAACCGTTATAAAATAACAGATCTTGAACTCGTTTCCTCAAACTAAAATGTGTTTCATGTGTTTTGCTAACATAGGATCTTTGCAACAGGACAAAAGGAATGTGAGGAAGATTTAGTCGGACTTTTGGTACATCTCAATTTTAATACACAAATTAAAACACAAAAATAATTGTCTTTTGTTGCACTTTTAGAATTTCAGTCATCAATTATGGGTCATACAGTTCACATTTGTCTTATTTTAAACTTTTTTTAATGTGAATTTATGTTGAATCTAAACATGTAATGTACTTTCTGCTTTTGACAAGAATCCCACAGCGATGACATTTACACTGAGGAAAAGTCTACACACACACACGCTTGAAAATTACTTTGTAGACATGCAGGTTAGACTGCAACCTCTGCCGTATGACAATAAAAAGGGGCATATAGACCTCTATTTTTTTTTCTAACATCAACGGGTTACGCGCATCATAACAGGAAGCAAACCTCGTACTGGTCTACATGTGACGGTGTCTATACATAGAAACGGGGCTTGAGGTAAAAAGCATCATTTAATGCCAATTACAAGGTCAATTTGCTTTAATATGTGAAGTGGTTCTATGGAGCGTTTTAAAAAGCAGATCAGTGAGAAGATATTAACTGTGACATCTCGGCTGATAAGTGGCACTTCTCTTTTTTGCTGTGAAACTGAGGTGCCAAAGATTTATTTAACACATACTAAACAAATTCTCAGCAAAAAAAAAAAAAAAAAAAAGTCAGTCACTTCACTCGTCTCAGTTTTATGCCACAAATATCTGAAAGACACGTAACTCTAAACAATACACCCCCCGCCCTCCCTCCCCCGGGTCGTCTCGTCCTGCCTCTATGTTTAAGTTGCTTCTGGTAAGCACCCAACAAGTAAACGTATGCGTTTGAAACATGCATTGAAAACGCAACACGTCATAATGCAACGACGGTACAGAAACTTACAAGTGCATGGATTTACTTCACTAAATATTGGTGGATTACTCCACTTTAGAGGGGAGGGGGGGTTGGGGGGATACATACACATCCCTCTGCGACTTTAGCAGACAAAACCATGTCTGTTTGAAAACTAACAGCATCGACCAGGTGAGAACCCGGTGTGGGCAAGTCTGCGACACCACAACACTATCAAGATCAAGAGGGGGGGCAGTCAGACACTTTGCATGCGACAACAGAGGCAGAGAAGGAGATTGGACTGAGAGCAGCAAGACACTATAAGCCCCCCTCTGCTTGAGTGTGCGTCAATCTCACGACGGCATCTCAAAGAAGAGTTGACTGCTCCGAGTTGTGCGTTATCACCGGGCGAGAGACAACGCCGAATTAGGCCCGTGGACTTTCTGCGCACTGCAGCTGAAGGTAAGGCCTCCAGTTCATTTTCCACATCTCAGGCGGTGCGGTCCGAGTACGTTAACGGACAGTAGATTAAAGGAGAGGAAATGATTTAGGCGGTAATGACCAAAGAGGAGGCGGTTTTTACACATGTACCAACGTGCTCTTATGCTCGTCATAGCACAACAACACAATGTCGTGTTCTGTGAAATCGATGGTCAACTTGCTAAACCTTCAAACATGTTTCATGTTGCCAAAATACAGGAATTAGTGACCGGGCCTTTTTAATATATTTTTTATATAAACGTTATGAAAACTAAATAATTCAATTCCCCCCAAAAATTACCAAAAGGTGTTACTCTATAATATCTGTTAATATTTGTTTGAGGAAGAGGAAGTGTTACTACATTGTAAATGTGAAGATAATAAGAACAGTTTTGGACATGGCAAGTTTCTATTGCAAAAGTTCTCATGGTCAGATGTTGATAATGTTTTTATGAAATCTCAAAGCTGTTATGAAGTCACAAAACATGATAAATCAATTTGAACAGTGATTCTAATGGTCCTTATTGGTAGTTTTGGATTAAATCCTCTATATCTTGATATCAGAAGAGGCTCCGAACACAACAGTCTCTGTGTCATGCAAATTGATATTATTATATAATTTTTGGGTCATTCTTACACTCCAAGAGTAGAACGATGTTATCTCTCTAACATCCTAAAACAAGGAGTTTGCCCATATATAAAACTAATTAATACAAAAATTATAAATTCACCAAATCACCAATGATAACAAATCACATTAATAAATAAATGAAGTACAATTTAAAAAATGATAATAAAAATAGGAATGTATTAGAAATCCCTGCATGCTATGTGAAATGTGTGCAAGTCTTCTTACGGTCTATCAAAGTGTGACATGATCTTTTCTTGAATTGTTCAACCGTTTGATCGATGCAGGCTGAAGGTAAACATTACGCTCTTAGCTGCACTTCAACCTGCTAATATTGTCTAAGTCGAGTTCAAAGCTCTGCCCCTCGAGGTCATGACTCCAAGATAGTTGTGTATATATATTTGTGGTAGAATATAAAGAAATACTGTACCATAAGGTCCACCTTAACAAAATACTCTAAGTAAGGTGCTATTTATTGCCATGCTAATGTATTGTAGGTAGGCATTTCTCCTGTTTTGGTCATTCCATATACATAAATATAAGAGAAACTTTATTTGTCAGGTTGTCTTATGGTCCTAGTTGCACAATACACATGTACAAACGTTGAGATGGGCTGCAAACACCTCATGAGAAACTGATGTTCTGTTCACAGGCAGCAGCAGCAGCAGCGTGTACTCAAACTGATTTCTTAACTGTATAATAAGTCATTTTACTATTTCAAGGAGTTCGGCCGACTCGAAATTCCACAACCGGTCTTGAATTCATATCTAGTGCTTTCAATAAATCACATCTTTGGTTTTAAGTGCAATTCCAGAGTTACCGAAAAACAAAGTAAACATGTAGATTATCGGGTAATATCACTATAACGCATCACACTGTGTAGTATGATGGTGAAACTGACTGAAAAAGGACACTGTCTATCCATCCATCCAATAGGGTATAGAATAAAATAATAAAGGTTAGCTGATAACAAAAGATTGTTGGAAATAAGTCAAAGAAATGGGTAAAAAATGACTCAGATCAAATCACAACACTATGATCAATATAAAAAATATTAGTGACCAGCAAGTATTCAGTATTGTAAATACTTAAACTTATAAGCCATTATAAAATGCTTTTATAATGCGTTACGAATATTGCGATTAGGCCTAGAACTTTAAAATGCAATATAGACATGGCGCAATAAAAAAGTGTGATTAACATTTCATATATTTATTTCCTCTTTTCTTGTTTAATTTCCATAGAAATTACTTTAAAAAAAAGTCAACGCTGTGGTTTTGTGGGGCTTTCCATTTAAAACGTACATATAACACAAAGCTAGGAGTTACACGCGCTGCTCAAGGAATTTATCCGTTAACAGACAATTCAAGGCAAAGCGCTGCTGCAAATGATTTTATTCCCCCAAGAGAGCCTTCATTCACTCAATTCCACAGTGGCAGTTTACAAAAAAACATGTGAGGTGGAAAGCCACAAAAATATGGACTGACCAGTTTCTCCTACATGTGGAGGAGGTATAGTTATTTTAACAATAGCTGCAACACAACAGCAGATGGTAGAGTATGAGAAAACGGATAGACAAAAAAAAAAAGAAGAAGTTCGAGAGTTCTTTACTAAAAAGCAGGCCAGCTATAATTAGTCAATAAGAAACAGGTGCACCAGTCGTGAGCACAGAGGCCTCAAGAGAGAGTTCACTCAGGAACACTCCCTCTTTGTATGTGCTCTCTCTCACTGTATGATTGTTTTCTCTCTTCCTGCAGTTGCTTTTTTTTTTTGGAGTATGCTGCACAGCGTATACATGTTCAGTAGTCTTTGTGTCACACACACACATATAACGGCACGCAGGCATGCGTGTTCTCACACAACAAACAAACACACCGGGGCTTCGGGTCCTTGTTCTCGCTGGGCGCAGGCTTGAATATTTTTAACCCGATATGCGCTCTCACCGCCGCGCACAGAGCGCGCCGCTTTGAAAGTTTGGCTTTGATGCCTCTGGCAAAGCCTGACTAGCACAAGACAACACGACTACATGGTCCGTGATTATGCTGAGATGTTGCTCACAGTGTCAGCGGCAGAAGTAAAAACGAGAACTTACTCACTGAGCGGGACACTGCATGATAATGTTTGAGGTAATAGACTGTGAAGTTATGGTCTCTACTTCGGTACCTCGTGTGAAATCCAGAGTGAACTCATTAAAAAGGTGTCGCACGTAGAGCTGCGAGCTCGTGTGATCTCCGATTAGAAATGGACTTGTCTGCCATCGTGTCTGTTTCTAAGAATAAGGTGCGAGGGACACATCAATGAGTTGAAAGGCGCAATGTGTAAGTATGATTGCACGCACACAGGTGGGTGGCTGTGGTTTCAACACAATGTTCATCTTTCTCGCACAGCGTCCCATGAAATCTACCTACAAACCCACGCGACTGAAAGAGACATTCCTCTCAGGCTGGTGATTCAAAATATCCTCCTGCTTGATATTACCGTCGGTCATATACGCAAACAAATGGCCTCTTCTTCGGCGCAATAAAGACGAGTTATGTGATGCCAGTAGACAAAAGAGATGAAGAAGAGACGGAGACGCTGACTGGCTGGACCATCAAGTCCATCAAAGGGGAAGATGGGGCAGATAAAGTGAGAATGAGCTTAATGATGAAAAGCTACAGCATATTAGTTCTAATTTATAACTTATTTCTCTAATTACAAATAATGTTTTATATACTTTGCAAAAACAGGGACATAGAAGTCTGTAATTGAAGGTGAGCTCCCAGCAACCGGTGATGCAGATGAGTACAGTAGCGACTATAGATATGATTATTAAACAACTGTATATTGATTATCAAACACATTCTTCTATGTCACATTTCCCCTCGTGGTCTAGACAGGCAGGCGCTGGAGGGGGCTTTGAACACCTGAGGTGCCAAACAGCGTCATGTGCATCTGAGTAGTGGTTACTGGTTTTGTGCTCAACTAGCAAAAGCATCTTTTGATGCTTTGCCATCGTGTTTGCCACGCAAAGCATCTTTTGATGCTTTGCGTGGCAAACATGAGTGGATGTAAAAATCACAAATCGGGGCACATATAAATATTCCCACAATCTAAGATTCTATATTCAGCATCAATGTTTTTTTCTCCAAAACCAACTCAGATGCAGTATTAGTATTGTTGCGGTTACACGGAATAAACCTTAATGTGACGTATCGTAGACAGAAGTGGATATCATATTAAAACTCTCCTCTATTCCTCTTGATTTCAGGTCTCGGTTACTCATTGTTCTTTAACCGTGGAATCCATGTCGTCACCTTTTCGTGGAGGCCGAGACGGCCACGCTTTACAAGCGGAAGAGGAGCCGGTGCGTAAGGGCCCCCGGCGCAAACGGGAGTTCATACCTGAGGAGAAGAAGGACGCCCTCTACTGGGAGAAACGCCACAAGAACAACGATGCGGCCAAGCGGTCACGGGAGAAGAGGAAGATGAACGACTACGTGCTGGAGACTCATCTCGCGGCCCTGAGGGAAGAAAATACCAGGCTTAGCGTTGAATTGATGGCCATCAAGCTGCGCTTCGGCCTGGTCCGCCCGGCGGCCTACGCTGCTCACCAGAGTAACCCGATGCAGCACCACGTCCACGGCAGCACCCAGCCCATCACGCCCACTGGCCCATACCACCAGACCCTGCAGAGGGACTACTTCTGGGGTGGCAGAGACTCTTCCGTCATGCCGAGACAGCCACCTCCTCACCCCGTCTTCATCCCTGCATATGCCCTCCACACCATGAGAGGCTATTCCTATTTGAACACGTCCGGCACTGCCGGGACTGGTCTCCTCGCTCCTCTCCTCCTCCCCCCTCAAAATCTGCCCACCTATTCATCCCTTCCGGGAGCTCCCCAGATGAAGCCCATTCCTACCAGAGCTGCTTCAGATGAGGAAGAGGAGGAGCAGCAGGTCCCGGGGTTGTTCTCCCCGCCTTGCCCCGCCCCACACAGAAACTACGCTCCACCGAGACAATAAATGTCCGACTGACTGAAGGGCGCTTCTACTGTACAGATTGATTGACTAAGAAACAAAGTCCTCATTTATTTTTACGTACTTCTTAAACCCTAACTTTGACAGCTTTATTTTTGTGACTTATTGGTGCTTGCATGTTGCTTTTAAAGAAGCACTGTTTAAAAGGGTTAATAAAAATTTTTTTAAAAATCACAATCGACTGAGGCACTGGCAATCTACTCATTCAAAACTCTGCAGCACATCAAATCAAACGCTTCTTCGATTAACAGTTGATCACCAGTGGGGTGATCGAGATGTTTTGGCTTCCATTTTTGGGGGGCAGCCATGTCGCTGTGCGCTCAAACTACAGCGGCAGCCTGTCAAACCCTTTTCTGCATGTTAGGGCTGCAGTCCAGAGTAGAAGAGTAATATCATTTTTGCAGAGATGGGCACACTAAATAATGCACAACCCGTAAAAAAAAGAAAGTAGTTAGTTGGCATTTCAATACATTCATGTACAAGTTCAAAGCACACTCTGTTGTGTGTGTCACAAAAATAGAGCTCTGAAGCAACTTCAGTTCTCCTCTGTGTGTGCTTTTATGTCTAAGGACCTGGTGCTAATGTACATATGTTAACTATCTGTTACAGTCTGGACTAGATCGATATAGATTCATCTACTGCCCAACTTTGTTCATACATGAAATGCAGTTAAAAACATTTATTGCTCTAGATTAAAAAGGAGGATAAAGCTGTGGATGAAAAAATAAATAAAAAGTCAACACGTTGACTACAAGCTCCAAATGGAAACGGAGCGGTAGGAGGGTTTGGTTTTCCTCCGGAGGCAGACAAAGTCACCTTCCTCTATACTGTGGCAACAGTGTGTTTGAATCCTCTAATATTCCAATAAGCTCGAGGGCGACATTGTGTTGAATATATCACCTTAAAAAAATATTAAAACAATGACATTTTAAAAGTTTATATTTCTTTAGTTACATACCTGAAAAAGCAAGTCAGAAAAGTTCTCCTCTTCATCCAGAACCCAGAAACGGAATATTTAAAATCACCCTGTTTGCTTTCCCAACAAAGGAGGAGATAAAGGATCCGTCTCTACAGACACTAAGTCTTCAGTGCTGCGCAGCCTTGGGCAGACTGAAGGCTTATGCTTAAAGAAAAGTAAAGTAAAACTATTGTATTTGGTACAGAGCCAGTAGCAGACTGTTCTCTTCTCTAATCCGTGGTTTCTTCCCATATATTTGTACATCAGCAACACCGCAGGCTACGTCAGGTTGCTGGCTCTTTGCCCCGACGGCCCTGATGGAGCATTGTCTTGTTGCTGGACAAGCAGTCGGCTCCGTCCTGCTGGCTCAAAGACAAACAAGAACAAAGATGTCAAACGAAACAAATTCTTGGCCATAACATTTTTGTTTATGACCAAGAATGCAATGACTTATTAGCTGCTGTGCCAATGATGAGCAAACTTGGCTAATACAGGCTAATAAATCTGCCCTAAAGCAGATCCTTGACACACTGGAAACCAGGCAAACCTGAGCAACTAGTGTGCATATACATGTACAAAGATAAATGTATTTACTATGCAGGAAGTGTAGCTTACCACTGGTCTCTGCCGATAAACCCCACCCAACACTTCTAGTGGGTCTTAAATGATATACATGGTTTTGTTTTTTAAGGAAAATCATACACAGTAGTTTGGATAAGATGGATACTTTATTCATCCCCAAGGGGAAATCTGGTTGTAGCAGCAGCAATCACAGTTAGATAAGACAATTAAGAAAAGAAAATAATAAAACTGTAAAATTGTAACAAAAAAAAAGTATTTGTCACAGGTATGAATTGGAGGACCCAAGCGCTGTGGTAACGGTTCAAAAAAGTAAATTTAATTTTTTTTAAAATCACAGGCTTCCATAAACACTAACACAGAGGAACAAAGCGAGGATACGTGGTGATACGTAGTACACACACACACAGGACAAACCGACAAGGGGACAGGCGACATACAAGGTTTAAATACAAGAGGGAGGTAACAAGAAACAGGTGGACACAATCAGGGCAGCACAGGTGCAGGGAATCCACAATCAGCAACCAGGTAGACGGACAATCACAGACAATCACAAGGGCAGGAAGTGCAGAGACGCAGGGGACACAGGACTACAAAATAAAACATAAAACTCAAATCATGACAGTATTTGAAGTGTGTAAATAAATATATAAAATACCGTATATTTTGTTTAGTAGCCTAATCTTGTAGTTGTATAATACAGTTGCCCTCATTATTTTTATTTTAAGCTATTAGTCTGTTTGTACTTTCCTCATTTAACCCACTTCCCATGTAGTTTTCTGTGAATCAATTTACCTTTTGTCTCGTTATGCTGGTTAAACCACTGGTGTGAAGGACTTTACAATGCTCATAGTTAGCTAGCTCAAAACAAACATCCATCATCTTCTTTGTACGACATGTTCTTACTCTCAATGTTTAACAAAACAAAACAAAGTCGTGAACTACTTTTTTTGTCAGTTTTATTTTTGCCTGTCAACTGCTGTGTCTAGAAAGGAGCATATATATATATATATATATATATATATATATATATATATATATATATATATATATATATATATATATATATATATATATATATATATATATACACACACACACACATCCTTCCATGACTTCTTCTTCTTCTATGTTGTTTTTTAGAGGCGGTTTACATACAAGACAACATTCCCGCTCATTACTGGATGAAAAATAAGACTGAAGAGAGTCGCCATAGATGACTTTGGTCGACCTGTCAATCACAAGGTAGCCCGCGCTTAAGCATACCTTGCTTCATTTCATCGTCTGTTGTTCTTTGGTTTAATGGTGCTTGGCATCCCAAATGTTGCATTTCCGGCAACTCCTGAATTTAAACTACATTTCTTTTTAACATTTAACACTTGAAATGATGAAGGAACTTGCAAATGACACATGCAAATTGTGCAAATTGTTAACCGTACTTTGGTGTTCATTTTGACCTCTTAAATTTAAGATTTCAGCATACAATGTGGACCATTGTGAATGGATAATATTAAGATAACATTAATAAAAACTTCTTCTTACCCACTCTGCTATAAATTTGCTATTTTCCAGGTGGTTGGGCAAGCCTTAAAGCTTCTCTCAGCTGCTGCTGCACACCTTCCCCAGAGACCCAGAAATCTTCCAACTGCATTTTTAATTGGGTCATTTTTCTCAGATTCCTTTTTACTTTCACAGTGCGGTTAATTACTGTCACCAAAAAGGTCAAAAATGTCCAACTGAGCCACAAACCTTGCTGACTGATCTGTCCACCTTAACTCTGTGTCTTATCTTATATCTAATAATGATTGTTTGGCCATATGGCCGAGCCATACGTCAAAGATGCATGATTAAAGAAATCACACTCCTTGTAGTAACTTACAAACAAACCTCTTTTTCACTCCTAAAATATCTGCATCCATCAAGTGCACCTTTCTTTGCAGCTTGAAAACATGCCACTGGCTGTGTATCTATCAATCAAGTTTCTCTCTCTTTGACAAACTCACCACGACTATCAAGCCGGATCGTTTTATATCGATCAGTCAAACTTTGACCGCTTCCTTCTTCATCCATCTTGTCAGTTGCCACTGTGGGCGCTTCTTGACAAAGCTGCACACCCAGCCCTGTCTCTCACACCACACATCTTTAACACAATCATGTATGTTTCTCTCTCTCCTGTTCACTCTGACTCCGTTAATCCAGTTGTCCGGCAGCAAGAGATTTAGCACGTTTTCCCCAATCTAGGGTAACAATCTAGACACTATCACCAATTTCACTGCCCCCACTTTCATTAGAAAGACCCTCACGAGACGGCTCGACCTGTTTGTTTGCCGCTTTATATTTTTTTCAAACTAAAAGTGAGGCCCTGCGTAGAGTGTAACTTGAGTAAATGTCTCTGCAATAAAGGTCTCAATATAGATGCTGGTTCGGCTGCTTGAATCTTAATGTTTCAAACATGCTTTCTGTTGTCACAGTTGCATTATAATATGCAATGTAACCAGAGGTGGAAAGAAGAGGCCTACTGCAAATTTGTACTCAAGTAAAAGTACAGTCAATTTGTGTACTTTAAAGAAATGGTACACGTGTAAAAGTAGGCCAGTAAAAATGACATCAGAGTATACATTTTAATAAATGTGTGTGTGTGGAGAGGGAGATGATACATGCAAATACAGATTGCATCAAATGTCAAGTTGTATACGACTGTGGGACAACGTCATCAACAAGACCCTATACGTGCAAACCAACAGACACAACATATTATCAATTATAAATACAACTGTCTTTCTTTCATGTAGCCTCACAAGAATGAACCGGAATAAGTGAAGAAAAAAAAAAGAAAAAAAAAAAAATCACTGAAATTCAGGTATTAGCAGAGCAGTTTGAAACTTTCCCAAAGCATACATAAACAATATAAACTCCACAGCGGCTGCAGCTAAAATGACAGACTATAGTTGTTGAGTTGAAGCAGTGTGTTGTTGAACTCACCTGTCCCAAGTCCTCCAACGTGTTGAGCTGAATGCAGCTCTGACGTGCAGAAAGTCCTCCCTGAGGACCTCGCTGAAGGATGAATGTCTCTCAGTGGACACAGAAGTCATGCTAGGATTTAAGGCTGTGTCCAGACTTGGCGTAAAGCCAACTGTTCGGGTCACGCGCATCATAAGTGTTGTCAACACGTGTCACATAGCATGCTAGCTTGGCTCATTAAAACATTCATTAGGAAAGACGCAACATGTTTTTCTTTAACCATGACGAGCTGCAACGATGCTAATTATAGCCACCAGGTGCAAGCTTTTAATTTGGTCAGGTCATATTTTGTAAACAGCGCAAGCCCGCGCGTGAACGCAATCGTTAACGTCAAATCACTTCCGGGGTGTCTCCTTCTCGCGAGCTCTGCCCACCTGTGGGCGCAGACACACCTGCAGCTTCTTCTCCTGCTGCAGCTGCTGATTGGACTTTTCTCCTCAATCTCTTGTTATGTTGATTTTGACCCCACTTTGTCGAGGTTTCTAATGAAATCATAATGTGAAGTCATGATCCAGTGTTGTTCCCAGTAAACACAGGTATCCACTGACACACATGGACATTAAAGCTCTAAATGGTTATCAAATCTGCAGTTGGCTGTTCGTAGACTGCTTCTCACCTACTTTCAACAAAAACGCTTCAGAGTTCCCGTTTATTCAGACTATTTGTATTTGTTTTAAGACATGACTGGAGGAAAGATCTTTCCGATGTTTTCTTTTGTACATAAAGATTACATAAGAGTTCAAGATGTCATGGATTCCAGGATTGTGTGGCTTTGAAGAGCGAGAATATACCAGTCCAGTACTTGATTCACATATTGTTACAGACCTTTTCAACCTCACCACCCACACGCTGACGTGGCAAAGACGAGTCACCACTGAACCCGCTCACATGAAACTTGTGACTGATAAAGTTCAGAAACCAAAACTAAACTTTGGTTCATGGTCCTCCAAAATCAACAGATGATTTTTGTGACATTCAAGTCATTGAATTGCACACAATGAGACGTAGGTAATGTAAAATACGCCGAGTTAGAGGGTTTGAACGGATTATCATGACCTCAAAAAACAAAGCAGACCTTTAAATGACGACCATTAAATCCTGATGAAAAGATGTGTTCTTTGCTGGTGAGTTGTTTGTTTGGCCTCTGCTAAACCTCTACAGTCCTCGACCACCACGTTTCAACACCATGGTAACATAAAACGTGTGATTACTACACACACACATACACACACACAATTATACATAATTTCAATCACCCATCAATGTTCCCATTGCTTCGCAGGAAATAGTGTGAAGTGTGTCATCATTTCCTCTCTCGGCCAAATGAATCACATACTTGACGGGAGACGTTTCAGTGCTCTGTGCACTTTACTGCTGCCGTCTGCTCCAAGTACACAAGGTAAATTATTAAACAAATTAACAGCAGCAAGGACTCGCGCTAGATGCGACCTCACATGCGTGATGTGGTGTCTGGTTTTCGGTCGATGACACATCTCTCAGTGGCCCGTCAGAGATGCGGGTGACACATGTTGATTCCTCTCCAGAGAGCTGGCCTCCTCCTCTTCTCTTCTACATCATCTCTGAACTGAGAGCGAGTTTGAGGTGTGTAACATTTGAAGAGTGCTCACAAACTGGAAGGCTACATCATTTACAGTGATTTGTAGTCCACAAACATATCAAATAGATCAAATGCCATTTGTACGGAGTTTAACTTGGAGGTGGAACCATGGTGTCCATTTCAGTCTTCACAGGGAAGTAACATTTAAGAGCAGCAACAGCATGATGCGCGTTATACAATAATATATTCATATGCATCATTAACTAAAGTTTACATGGCAATAAAGGGATTCTTCTATAAGCTGGGCACCAGGTCAGCCTCTCAGGGTTTTATTCTTTAAAGCAGCTTTCAGGAGATTCTTTCTCATAAAAGACAAACATTTCTCAGATATTGATTTCAAAATAATGCAGACTTTTTGTTTGTGGTTGTTTGTTTGACCGAGAGGAGCAACAATCTTTTGCCGTCAGCGTGCAGACCTAAAACTTAAATAAATGAGTGGAGAATCATAACAAACATTAGTATGGTATCCATTCCTGGAAACTATACTAACACAAAAGTAACGTCCCATCATGGTGTGACTTTCATGACTTTGATTTTGGATGAAGTCGATAAGAAGTTCAATCAATCAATCAAATTTATTTTGATACATACAGCACCTTTCAAACAAAACTAAGACTAATGCACACCAAATTATTTAAAGTATAAAACACAACACTGAATAATTTGATCTTGGTAAAATAGTTAAATGCAAATAAAGTTAAATTATGGCAAAAATAAAATAAGAAAAAAATATGTATAAATCACGTAAGAAATTGTATTACATCTGAGTTAATGAAAAACAATAATTTAAAAAAAGACAGAATTTTAAAACCTCCGATAAAACCAGATTGAATAAAATCATAATAGTAATATGTTCTGCTACTCTTAAATTCTCTGGAAGGTAAAGGTCGAAGTGACTCATCGCAAAGTCAAACGCTAATTTGAGAGATCAGAGGTGTAAAAAACATTCTCGTCTACAGAGGTGTTGGATTTTAGAAAAAATAGCTATGGTCAAATGAGTCATTCTCGGGTGTGGGTGGTGTGCAAGCGTGACGAACACCCAGAGAGGGGATCAGACGTGAGTGTTGACCTCCACAGTGAGGGTGCCCACCCGTCACTGCGGATCAATACACAGTTACTCCGAGTTGTCGCCTTCATCCTTTGATGAAACTTTATCTGAGAGGTCTGATCCAAGATGGCGTGATGAGTGAATCACATGCCGTGGCCTTCATGGAGAATAACTCAAGCCTTATTGGAGAATTCATGTTGGAAGAATGATTTCCTGAGTTCCTGATGTGTGCAGATCATTGAAGCTTTGTATCTGACAAAACCACTTCTGTAACACAGGACTTCATGGTCCAACTACAAAAGAACGTACTTTAGAGAGCTCTATTCATGTTTTAATACTCATCAAAAATACCCCTCTTATAATTGTTTAATTTGTGTATGTTTTTACAGCTATCTCATTGAAAACCTCAGATCATATTAAAAAAATAAAGTTAAATTTACAGTTCAACTCCAGGACCGTGACACTCCAATGAAAGGTCCTTTCTTTGTTTGCACCCTGGAAGTTTAAGGTTTGCACATCACATGTGAAGTGAGATTTGAAGCATTGTTCTGCACAATACACAGTTTCAAGTGGAGGGGGACTTTTCAAAGTATGTAATTGCATTTAGATTTAGATCAATACAAGTGCATTGTGCGTCTTCCTGTTGCTCTCTACTTCCTCCTGAAGTGCATGCCAGTTTATATTTGTCTTTTCACCTGGTCTGCTACCAGTCAGATTATCACTGTGTGAATACACTTCACCTACTGAATGACAAAGGGGCAGAGTTCAGTTAAATATGTTACAATGATCACATTAAATTTAGTCATTAAGGCGTGGCGATTTGAGAGCCAGGATCAAGAAACACATCAGAACGTGAAGGCAACGCTATTTTTAATCTGCTCACGAATCTCATTTATTAAACTTGTGATGTGATGGATGCATATAAAATGTACAATAATCACTCTCCTCATACAGTATAAGCAGTATAGGTACATCATTAACTTGAGTGAATCATGACATCCTAACGTGTCATGTTGATGGAACATCCAGTAAAAAGGTTAACACGACAAAACCGTGGAAGAAAAACCCCAGATCAAAATATTAAAAATAACTTGCGACACAAAATGTCACAGTGACGAGGTCACAGGTGTAATGTCGGCGCTCAATTACCTTCTCAGACTCCCACCGTAACGGTTGAGTGACCAGATGAAAGAAGAGAGAAAAGAAACAGAACAGGGCAAAGACATCATCAAAGCAGATAACATAGCATGCTTTATAAACAGTGTGCTTCATTTTTTTAAAAATATAAAACAATACAAATACAAAAACGTCTAGCACAATTCCCAGACACAATGGTTTCCAAATTTACAGGATGAATTCAGTTAAGGACAATTAAAAGTATCTCTAGTTGTTTACATTTCCAAAAATGCAGACAGATCATGATGTCAAATCAGTCGCGGAACATATTCACTGTTCATTATTAATAATTCCATTTTATAAGTTTAATCCTTCTTCTATAGATGAACACAAACACCACATGAAGAAATACATGACTCCTCTTTATCTTTATCCCCTCATACCCCCACCGCTCCCTTTATCGTGTCATTTGAGTCATAACTCAAAATTAATTTTTCCCCTCCAACAAAACTGGATCCAGGTCAGCCCTTCAACACACCTTCACAGTTCCCTTTGGGGAAACTGAACGACTCGCTTGCCATTAAGTCTAAAGGTCGGAGAGGTCAAATCGTGTTGTGCTCTAATTAATAGTGAAAAAGTCACAACCATCTGCAGCCAGCAGGGGGCAGCAGAGTAACACTGCCAGATCTGCAGCAGTTAAGTGGACAGGAAGAGTGTATTGGCTCCCAAGTCTTAACCCTCAGATCAAGAGATACAGTCTGAATAGGATCAGTAGGTCACCTGCACTCCCACAATCTCCAAATTAAGTTTGAAGTTATAGTTGAAACCATCACAGATTGCTTTACAAGGCCCAACGATGACACATTTGCATTTACTGTACGTGTCGTGACTACAAATCAAGGTTATGGAACCAAAACATTGAATTACATTTTATTTTATTAAATCTCTGGCTCAGTTTCGTCTCGACCTTTGTTCCACTCTGAAAGTTTGTACTTTTTTTTATTTTTAATCACATTTGCATTCGCCCCCTGCGTGTCTCAAACACACCAAGACCCTGCAGTGAACCCGCTTAACTCCTCCCCCACCCGCTGGTCAGCCAAGCCTCACACTGACACTTACAGACAAAAATAGGCAAGCGAGCTGACCCCTGGTTTAAACGCCCTTCATGGTTTGTCTTGTGAACTTAGGGATCCGACAGCATGAGAAGGTGGACAGCATATCAATTGAAAAAGAGACTTTAAACTGGAGAACAACAGCAGAACAGAAAAACTGTATTAATCACTCAACAGTACTATAAACAACCACACGGTTTTGATTACAAAATATATATAATACATCTTATACAGCATATATCCTACCTATACAGTATGAGCTATTCAACAGCAGGATGAACACATTCACAAATGATGCACGTTTTTCAAAGTAAGAAGCCAACTCTGTACATGCGTTCATCTTTTACACACAGTCCTTTTCAGATCAAGAGTCTAGCTGGAGTCTTTGTACTGAATAAACAATGGAAAACCTAAAAGCAAGTGTGCATCTCCATGTACTGATTTGTCACCACACAAATGTGCATTTGAGTCATTTTAATTGTAGCTTAACCTTTAGTCCTGTTTTTGTTTTTGACCCTCTTTTGGTGGAGTCCAATGAGAAGAAACTTCTCTCCACCACATTACTTGGTGCTTAACGGTCAAATTGGCAGTGTTGCAGAGTCTCTTGGTGTCTTATTGTACTCTGTACAAACTCACCAGAGAGCCTCTATATTTATGTCACAATAGTGCCCTAGAGTCCTGACTTTAAATAAGTCTAAATATGCAGTATATAGCTGGAACTATTCAAATACATATTGGCAAGTCCTTGGCATTCGTTGAGCACCACTGGGTTATAATATAATCCTGGGTTTGGGCCGAAAACAACCTCAGATGGAGCAGAGAGATGAAGTCCTTTAAAGAGTTCCTCGTGGAGAAGAAGGATGGAATTGGCGAGACGTTTGTCGAGGTTAAAGACCTTTTGGTCTTTTAACAGTCTATTCGAGATTTGGAGACATCGTGATACTTTCAAAATCCAAAGTTTGCTCTGCATGACAACGTGAACACACAACAAAAGCAATATAAATATATCAAATTCATGCAGATTTTTTCCCTTTTCTCATATATACAACAGTTTTAATAACAAAACCCTGTCTTAATAAAATGTCCCGTGAATAACTGCATTTCCTGTTTTGCTAGGACAAAGGTCCTTGTCTGCATCTTGTCCCTCGAGCTTGTAAACAGTATCAGGGTAAGAATACTAATGAGAGAAACAGATCCCCCAAAAAATCAAATCATTTTCATGTTGAACTTGCGCGCCCCACCCTGTCCCCCACTGGCAGCGGGTCCATCCACCTTCCTGAAGGAATACTCCACTGAGAAATTGTTCTTGTGCTGCCCTCTCCCTCGACTCCACACAAACAGCAGAATGAAACAGAAGAGAACCACCCCCAGGAACATGATACAGCCCATAGCCGTGGATATGAGGATGGTCTTGAGGTCCAGAGTGAACTTCAAGAAGACCCTGGTGTCATTCAGATTCGTGTCATTCAGGTCCCCTGCGTAGTACGTGCGGTTAGCCATAAGGGCGGCATCGAGTGGCAGCCCGCTAACCGTAAGCGTGGCAAAGTAGGTGTCGTTTCCGCCGGCATTGCTGGCTATGCAGATGTAGGTTCCGCTGTCTGTTACCTGGGCATACCGTATTTCTAATGTGCCCTCTGGTAACACAGTTAGGCGTCCGCTGCTCTTTGTTGTGATGCGGCGGCGCTGAGGCGAGATCCAGAATATCATTGGTGCCGGCTCACCTTCTGCTCTGCAGATGAATGACACAACCTGCCCCTCGCGGGCAGTAACCTGCTGCAGTTTCCTGTTGCGGATTTTGGGCTTCTGGCAAGTGAAGTGATCAAAGAGAGCCGAGTCAGAGAAAGCGTTGAGGGCCCGTCCCTGCACCTCCACGGGCGTCATGCACACTGGGGAGGCGCCGTCAAAATTGAGGGTCTTCCGGCGCTGGAGGATCCAGAGCAAGCGGCAGTCGCAGGCCAGAGGGTTCCCGTCCAAACGCAGCGTCTCCAGAGTGTTGACAGACTGAAAGGCTCCCTCTTCCAGGGACACCAGGCCGTTCGTGGAGAGGTTAAGAAGACTGATTTGCCTGAGACCACCCAGCGCATACGGCTGCACGACCACCAGATTTGTGTTGACCAGATGCAGCTCCTTCAGCCTGACGAGGTCCCGTAAGGCCCAGGACTCCAACACGGAGATAGGGTTGTAGGAGAGGTTGAGGCTGGTGAGGTGAGCCAGACTGCGGAGGGCAGAAGTGGGCACAGAGGTGATGTTAGTGTGAGTTATCGACAGCCAAGATAAGTTAAGCCCCTGCAGACTGTGAGGGGAAATGTGCTCCAAAAAGGGCCAGTGATCGATCTCCAGGCCCTTCAGGTTTCCCAGTTTACGGAAGTTCTGGTCCTCTAAGGTGGAGATACTGAGGTAGCGGAGCCGCAGAGCCACTAGGTTGTGCAGATAAGACAAAGACTGGCCGGACACTGAAGTCAGGTTGCACCGCTCGATGGTCAGCTCCCTCAGCCCCACCAGACCCAGAAAGGCCTTGTTGGAAATATAAACTAAATCATTATCTCCGACTTCCAGGTTTTTCAGACTTTTCAGGTCTTGGAAAGTAAAGTCCAAAAGAATGACAATCTTATTCCCACTGAGGTCCAGCGACGTTAGGTTGGAGAGACGTGAGAAAGCCCCCATGGGGACCAGTTTCAATTGGTTGCCCCTCAGCGAAAGCGACTGGAGGTTCTGGAGACTAGAAAAAGCGTTCGGCTCCAGGACGCTAACCATGTTCTCGCTCAGGTCCAGCTTTTCAAGACGTGAATATGGAAGCAGGTCACCATGCTCCACCCAGCGAAGTTTATTCCCGCTTAGGTCCAGGATCCTGGTGTCGACCGGGATGCCGTCTGGCAGCGCGGACAGGCGTTTACCATAACAGGACACAGTCTTGAGTTTTGCAATGCAGTCACAACGCTGGGGACAGCCTTGGCTCTGGGTGGGTGACACCGTGATCATCAGTAGCAAGAACAGGAAAGGCAGGAGCCAGCCTACGTCCTGGCCCGGGCTCGCCCCCATGGCCCTCCTTTCCACGGCGTCCTCCTGCTCCCGAATCACTGAGCCAGACACCTGAGGAAAGAGAAAGAATGGGAAGAGGAAAAGAGGAGGAGTGGAGCGCAAAGAGGAGGGCAGGAAGAATGAGAGGAAGAGACAAAAAGAGATAGACAGTAAAACAAATTAATTGAACTCAATTCCCCTCCAACAGCAGCTATCAAGCACTCTAAATGAGTGGAATTACTATTATAAACTCTAATTGACCCGACACAGCAGCAAAATTAAAGCTAGAGCTCCAAGATAATCCTCAAAGGAGCCTGTATTCACTTGAAACTATTTCATTTACAACGGGCAACTGGGCCTTTGCAAGCACTCAGGTTAGTAAGAAATCCCCAAATAGCTATGTGTCAATATTATATCTGATGGTTGTTTTGCTCTTTAGTTTCTTCATGCATTGTAAGGGAAACTGGGAAATTGAAAATCTATTGTATTCATAAGACCTCATGTGAGACATCTTAAAATGCATGAAAAAGGAAAACAATGGCCGCCTCTCAAAAGCACAACACAGCACTGCAAAATGCACTCAAATGGTCCAGTGAGGAAGCAGAATATTAACAAATAAACTCTGTAGGGGAACGTACCAGGATGTAAACAGGCTGAATAAAATATGAAAGTGACACAGAACAATTGAAAACAGATTGGATCATATAGCACAGTATAGATGCCTGACAAGGTCAGTTGCCGGAGCAGAAGGCTACGACTCAGTGCATCACAATAGCTCAGTCCATCACATCATCTGCATAAGTCTCTGAAGCATGAGGCTTATCATGAGAGGAGCCTGACCTGCCTATGGGTTTCATGTGACACATACGGACACACACACAATTCCACCCCTCCGTCTGCTGGTGGATGTTGGCAGCAGTTGGTAATCCCTTTGTAAACCCATTGTGAAATACCAACGAGCGGGATGGAAAGTAACTCCAGAAAACATATTCCATAACGTCGCCATTGTGGACCGGTGAGGCTGATAGTGTGTTAAAACATATTGAAAGGCCGCTGTGCACTGTGACTGTAACTGGTTTACACATCAGGAGGTCGCCGACCAACAATGTGTGCAGGTTATGGCTCTAAAGTTACATGAAAAATGAGCTCAGTGGTACATTTGGCCCTAAAACACATAGAAACACTAAACACAGACATCACAAGAAACTCTTTCCTCTCTTCTGTCCTTATGTATCACCTTTTAAAATAAAGGAGAAAGTATTTTTACAATTTTTTAAGCCCACCTGCTACGGTAAGACATCACTTCATAACTCATTTAATGTCCCTAAACTCTCTACCTTTTCTATTTTACAATTCCTCCTGGCTCAGAGATGAATATTTCCATTAGAAAATCTGCCACTGAATGAAATTAACTGTCTGGAAAGTGAGCAGAACTGTCTGATAGCGGACTTAAAATGAGCAGAGCTTTGAGATATGAACATTTTCTACCATTAGACGTATCAAATAAAAAGATGCATGCTGTCAGCGTCCCACACATGCATGTAACTGTCAGACCTCGCAGTCTGACACGGAAGCCCCTCACACACTTTTTGTGTCACTCACTATGGTCTAATAAGGTCCACTAAGAGAAAAGAAACCTCTTCCTGCATCCAAAGACAGTCCTTGAGGTTATGCTCGTGCTTTATGGATGAAAAAACATGGCAACTCCGACATGGCTAAAGTTTGTACTTTGACAATATATAATTGCACTTCGATAACCCTCAAAGTGGCAGCTCCACACAGACACAAAGGTTGTTGTTTTTTTTTTTTTAAGAATCAAAATTGCTACAGCCAGAACCAGAAACGTTGTCTTTTGTATTTTACACATTCTTCTTCCTTGTAAAAAAACCCCAAAAAAACAGGCGCCCACAATACCCAGTGTCTGTCGATAGCTCAGTAACAGAACGTTGAGTTGCCGGCTTCAACCAGAGATAAGGGGCGGGAAAGCTCACTAGTTTCCTCTTTTTTGTGTGACATCAATATAGGCAATTTATCAGACTTTGACCATTTCCCTCTGGAGCCAACCAAGGCTTCATACAACGATTACGTTTACAAGACCTGGAAACTGACTTTACTTTAACTCACGCTAAAATCACTATCTGAGTATGTGCGTGGCATTCAATTAGCCTTAAAGTATCTTAATCATGTTTAGTTGGGTTTTCCCAAAAGTGTGTTCTATCATCGGTGAAAGAGGCACGACTCACATCTTGCATGGAGGAAATTGGCATAAAACTATGGTTACGACTCTCTTACCGCAGAGGAGCTCTCAGGAAGTAACGTTGTAGTTAAATGTTTGTAGAAACATGTTACTGCTTATTTGCACAAACATATGTTGAACCATAGTGCACATATTCACTATGAAGTATGCCATTTCTAACGCAGCATGTGTGTGTGTATCTTCTCTCATTAGGAAATAACTAATAATTACAATTTGTACTGTAAATATTCAACAGCATTTATCTCTATCTTTGTAATGAATGTCATAAAACTGCATGTGCACTCAAAGATTGCAGTGAAGTTTAAACCCCTTTTTTCCCCCATAAATAGCAGGTGGGCAGCGACTGAAAGAGCAACAACAAACCTCCCCCTCCTCCGACCTCCTACCAGCCCACATTTTTAAAATGTCAGTCACACGGGCCTCCTTTCCGAACCCATATCTGGTAGCAGTCGCTCACTAATGAACCCACAGGCCCCCGGCCAGCTGAGGCAACGCAGGTCAACAGCAGGTGGATAGAGCGATGTGCACAATGCAGTGTGCACAATGACACACAGATACACACAGAGCTGCTGCCGTCCAAGAGACTACTTTTACCTGCTGGTGAGCTGCAGTCCAAAAAAAACCAAAAAAACACCCGTTGTGATCTTTGATTACGCAGCAGGAGAACAACCTTCGGCGGCTGCAGGTGACCGAGAGCAGAGGTCCCGCTGACGCCAAGGAGCCGCTTCTCCCGAGAAGAGAGTGACTGAATAACCCCGTCGCTTTGTCCTCCTGCTGCAGCTCTACCTAACTGAACGTGGTTGGTTATGTAAAAGCTCGTCCGTGAAGTCACAGGGTGCTCATCTGGTCGGCATGTCTTGCAGGCAGAATCAATATGCGGCTCTGACATAAACTGCAAAGCTCAGATTGGCTTCAAAAGGAAAATACTGTAGGTGTCTAATGTTGTCATGGAGACGCCTGCACCGTCTCCCCGAACACCCCCCAAAACCCCTTTCCCCGGCTTCCTACTCTCTTCACAGTCTCTTATTTTCCATGCCAGGCTGAAACACACGTGGCCACGAGACTTTCTCGAATGTGTCGGCCATCAGCCACCTGGCAGCACAGCTGCTCATTGCTTTATCTTCCCTTCAGGAAATAGAGGTTGGTATTTTCCCCGCACATGACAGATAGCTAATATTTGCCGTGATTAGTGCCCGTGTGCCTTAATTCAACCGGCTGGGTCTCCGTGTTGAAATTCTCTTTACATGCTGGAAACAATCGATGAATCAAATGCTCTGACGAAAAAAACTGAATTCTGTATCTTCGGCTGCCAGATGACCGTAACATACTAGATGAATATGGTTTAATAACCAAACAGATGCATATGTTAAATCATTATTGTCAGTATATACACTGCACACATCCAGTAGCATTAGGAAAAAGCTCCGTTTTTTTTTATCTTATCATTTGGTTTCCAGGCAACATTTACTCGTCCAGTACTTTCTAATAGAAAATGTGCCTGAAGGCATGTTCTAAATGACTCAGTATGTATACACAGTTGTTGATTTTTGTCAAATAAGTTTGCATATGTTATGACTTAGTAAGGCTAAAAGCCTAAAAAGAGACATGGAGCATCATTGGGTAGTTTGCTGTGGCCTTCAAGTACATGAAAGTTTAACTGATTGTTTTATTTTTTAAAGTTACAGAACCAGGTCCAAATGGCTGATTGACCGTTTTCGCAGCAGACATTTGAACTTAAACACATAAACGATGGCTCCGTTCTATCCACATGTCCAAGTGAGCCACGACAATGTGACAGTGAGCCACCAGCACCCTGATACAGCTAAAATGTATTTTAGTTCATAATTCAAACCTGTGCGGCAATAAGATGACAAAATAGCAACAAAAAATTCTCTAAATGTAACAGTTATAATTTATCAGACGAATATCTCCCCCGGCTCCCAAAAACCGAGGCCCAATATAAATGTGATCTGTTAGTCGTGACATTAAAAAAACATGGATAAGTGAGAGCCAGAAACAACTTCCTGCTGACACGTCGCCAACTCACGGGACGTCCTCCAGAAAGAGACTCTCACTGGGCTGCCGTCACAGACAGCGACAGAACGGAGCGCAGATCAAAGCAGACGGCTTCACGCGGTTGTTGTCGGCTCCTGAGACGCTTACAACTGCGACTCACACTTGCGTTGTGATGCAAACTTTAAGGGCTGACACTTTTGCAACAAGGAACAAATTCATGTAGCCTGAAGCAGTCGAATACTTAAAAGGAGATGCGTCTGGCTTAAAAAGGTGCAGCGTGGAAGATCTGGTTTTTGAACCGACATTATCAACAGGAGGTCAAGAGGTTATCAAGAGGTTATGGTGCTGTAGTTTGTCAAATATCTTTATGTAAAGCGTTGCAGAGATATCTACTGCGACAATTTTCAGTACACCTCCAATGGTAGTGTTATGCAGTGATTGTCGCGGTATTAACAGCGAGCCGTCTTTAGTCACGAGCTGATGGAGACAACCGGGAATATGAGGTTATTACAATTTCATTAAAGAGAGGAGCTGCTGTTGATTTGATGTTTATGCTGCTAACTCACTTCCTGAATGGCCAGTCTCTTCCAGATTAAACGTTCGCAGAGCCAAAAGGACACTCCTGACCTCATAAAACCTCATACACATAATCCAGAAGTGATCAATGGCCACTTTTACAGCCCAAACCAAGATTTAAGGATCCATCCGTTTGGTTCCCCTCTTTTCATAACACCATCATGATGTCAAAATCAAAATTAGTTGTTTATGACCAACTATGTAAGTACGTAATGACATGTTGTGTTCAGCGCTAAATGACAAATGTTAGCATGCTCACACGCTAAACTAAGAGGGTGAACATGGTTATATTAGCATGCTGTTGACGATCACATTTAGCTCAAAGAAATGCTGTAAAGAAAGTCAAATACTGCATCCATTATGAAGAAACCAACATTGAACAGCTGTAAACTATTTGATTTTGCAGACCTAATTTCTTTCAAGCATCGAGAAGATAATTGGCCCTCTTTGTAAAGTCTCTTGACATTTGAATAGTGCTTTTATCAGTGAACTATTTGTGACATGATAGTGCACGCTGATGGCAAAAAAAAGAGACTAGACTGGTTTAATTGACTTGCTTTTACTGATATTGCCATTTTTAGTTAATTGCATGTTCTTTTTGTGACAAAATTAAACATAATAATTGATTGTTGTGTTCTTAATTACAGTTGTGGTCTAATAATGTCATTGCTTAAGTAGTATGCAACCGTGTAAAAATGACCGTCCTCCATTTCTCCCGGGTTGCCGGGTGTCCCCTCTCTGCAGCTGTAGTCAGCATGGCTCGCCCTGAGCTCAGAGACCGTAAAGTACAGACGGCAAAGAGTAAAACCTGGTACTTACAAAGAAGTGTAAAAAAAAAAGCCAGGTGCAAGTTAGAGCCACATTTAGACAGTAAGGTGGGCTGTGAAGATGGAGGGGCAAAGGCCCGGTAAACGTTCTGACATTTCTCTCGCCTCTTCACCACCTCTCCCTGCACACGCTACAGCATTTATCTGCAAGACGACCCTTACTCCAGACCTACTGTCCCTCTGCACTCTTTTTGTTAAAATTAGAGGCTTGAAAAGACAGAAAATTGCACTAATGGGCCTCATGCAAGCGCTGTCCGTCTCGGCTATTCAAAGCAATAGATAGTGAAGCCCCCACATGTTTCAACATGGGGACATTAGGATGGGATCAGACAGAGGGCACTGCGGCTGCTGGGACGAAATTGTACACATTAAACACGCACACATCCTCTAACGTATGCATAACGGTCCTCTAATAAGCTGAAAAGTGCTTGTGTGTGTGTGTGTGTGTGTGTGTGTGTATGTGTGTGTGTGTGTGTGTGTGTGTGTTTGGAGAGAGGAGAGATTTAAAGTCAGCCCAGCAACCCAGCAACTCTGGGCAAGTATGTGTGAAAATGCAGATTCACATATTAAAAAGATTTAGAAGATGATATTCTATACTTTTTAAATTAAAACAATTTAAAAAGACAATAAAGATTTAAAAAACTGTGCAATGTGGTTTTTAACAAATAGCTCAAACAGGAGGGAGTGCATTTTGGGGGGGAATATTTTCAGCCACAGATTAAAACCCATTTGGACTCAAAATAAAACTACAGTCCACTATGGCACTATGTATAGTGCCATAGTGGATACGCAGAAAACTCTTGGTTGTTGGATGTTGTTCATTCATGGCTTGTTGACAATAAGAAAAGTATAGAAGAGATTCACCACGATGTATCGCATCGTTCATAAGCACCTTCATTCCTGGACAGTTCTATTCAAGAACCTCGAAGTACAAGCTTATATATATGTATGTATATCTCTCTCTATAAATACAGCTCTGCACCGTGTACGTGTTACCTATAGCTGGAAAGGGCCGCGGAGAATCAACAGCGGCAGAACACAGGGTGAGACTGCCCGACCCATAATCATACTGCAGGTGTAGGAGACGGCTGACAAATGAGCAGCAGGCGCGTTTGAGAGTGTGTAGGTGTAGCCGAGCGCTCTCCAGAAAGGCACACAGGCTGAGGCATAACATCCACTGAAGCTCCTCAAATGGCTGCTCATTCTGATTTCCACCATGCCCACTCATCGCGCTTTACGTAAGCACAGACTGCGAGTTTGCGTGCATTTGTGTGTGTGTGTTCCCACCAGAAAAAAACATTGCTCGTGTACACCGAGGGAAGCCATTGTCAGTGTCCATCAATCCGTGTTGGGAGACCCTGCAGCCCCTGGCAGTGCACGGTCCAGGGAACACACACACACACATCCTCACACAGGCCATTACACACACTCACGCTCACCTGATGAGAGAGAAAGGCACAGAGAGAGAGAGAAAACACTGAGTTGCTTGTTCCCTTTTATGTCCCTGTAACTTCCACCTTGCATTCTGGTGATGGATGGTCGGTGCTGGCAGCGTCACGCAGCCCACCACGGGCAAGGACACCCAGTCGCTGCATGGAGACGAGACAGCCGGGGTGGCTGGCAGGAAGGATGAGCATATGTGTGCATTAACGTGCCAATATCAGATTGTTTCTTCCCAAAGACGATGTGCTAACCTGCTTCGTGCATCAGCAAACAGGCAAAAAAAACAAAAAAAAACTGAATCTGTGGACATTGAGGTGACACGAGAAGTCAGAAGAAGATGGATGATAACAGTCCACTTATTTAAAGTGGGTTTGTCCTCCGGCCCTGCAGAGTTAAACTGCAGCAGTCAACTGATCAGATATGTTGTAATTTCCATGACACCATAGTACCGCAGAGTCATTCAACACTGTTTTAAAAAGGTGCCAAATGGGATTTTAATTATAATAATGGCTCGCAATGAGATTCTTAAAATGCACTTCTGTCCTATGCGAAGCGTGAGCGGTGAAGCCAAAGGACACAAAGAGGTGATTAAGAATGTGCCCGACCATGTGCCATGAATCTTTAATGAGACAGAACTGTTTAAATGCTCATGGACATAAGGTGTCTATGAAAAGCAGATAAATAATTAAAGACGCAGGGCTGCAGGGTCGAGTCCTGCTGACGTAAAGACTCGAACCTGGAGCAGCAACAGCCACGTGCCCAAAAACATAGAGCGGAAAGCACATGCTACTCTAATGACTGATAAAAAAAAACCACCTCAGTCTTATGACAGTTACTCAAAACATTTGTGTTACATTTAATTTAAACCAAGGTCTAAAAAATAACGATGGATGTGACAAATGGTGACTCTCTGTCGAATTTTTCAAGCGACGACACAGACCTGTGTGTTACAGGTCCTGCATCTTTTGAGACACGGTAATATGCGCGACTACTATGCCGCGTGTCCACAACAGAGCGGCAGTATGAGAGCACTGCAGGGCGGAGGCCGTGAGTTCACCGTGTAATGTAATTTAAATGTAATGTAACCAGTGGGGCTCGCTCAAATACACCAAAAGCTATGTCAACAAAGAGCGGAGAAGCTCGACAACAACACACAGAGGGGCTTCCTCCCTCTCCACACCTCCTCCTAGATATGCTGCTATAGGCCGAGACTGCTGGGGACATCTTAGGATACACTGAGCTCCTCTCCTCCTCCTCTTCTTTCTCATCTCCCTACTCCTTTCTTCTCTTTCTTCTCTCCTTCTGGATAAATTATTGTCTTTCAAGCCACATTACTAACTCTACTCCTTTCCAGGAGCCTCGGTGCTTCCTCGCCTCAAGTTTCCATGGACCGTGGCTATCTGGAGCTGGATTATTGTACTGAAGTATGCATGTTTAATTCTCCTTATTTAGTCAAAAAGTGTTGATATCTGAATCAGTATCAAGCTGATGTTAAATGAAAGTCAGAGAGTTATACACCAGTTTAAATTGCATGTCCACAGATCAATAATCCACCTAATCCCTTTAGAGTAGTGCTTAATTGAATTACACCGGTAGATTTCAGGTTAATAAGAGAACAAGGTGTTTGACACACATTCCAGTATTGACCATACAGAGGCAAATTCATTCCTGAGGATACCAGCGTTGTCAATAACTGTAACCACAATGGACCAGAATGCTGGGTACCACCAGAGATCAATAAAAGAGAAGAAGAAGAAAAACACATCAACATCTGGCTTTGGTCTTTTGTGAGAAACAATCAGCATTCATTCTGGAGAGAAGTGACTCGGCAGTAGTCACAGGTGTTTATCGGTTCCAGCTCCAATCAGCAGGGATGGAAACATGACACCCGGGTGGACATGCTGATATACGGACGAGGCCCTCGTCTTCAAGCAGTGCTTGAACATTGTTCCACATTAGTCTGCACCGGGTTCAACATATATCAAAAAAGAGGTAACCACAGTAACATTTTCACTGGTCTTCGTGCTACTTTCATACTGTTAACTGCCAGTCGGTTTCCAGCGAGTTCGACAGCACTTGACAAGCAAAGAAACCCCTGAAAGACATTATCGTCTACGAGCAATAGGTAAGGAGACTATGGCTTATTTTTCAGCTGTTTTTTTCGGCATAAGAACACATTTTGGTGGAAGAAAAATGGTATATTATTCACACAGCACATGGCTAAATGGGAACAATCAAAAGCAAATTACATTTCATTTAGCTGACGCCTTTATCTAAAGCAACTTGCTCAATACACCGAAGACACAGCAACGGGGAGCACTTCAAGGTTAAGTGTCTTGCTCAAGGACACAACGTCAAGGACTAGCGGAGTCGGGGCTCGAACCACCGAGCCGGGCATGCGAAACACTGAGCCACTGTCGTCCCTTCTAAAATATCAACACAAAAGTGTTTTTTTTTTCTCCTCTCATCTTGTTCCTAAAATAAATCACGTCTCCTCGCGATGGGAATATTCTGTTGCTTGAACTTCCATAAACCACCGTTCTGACTGTATTACATCTGTCCGCGTATGCTGACCACAATGCGAGAGGACAGGTAATGCCACTTACTCACAACAACAGTAACACTAACAGGGTCTGACTTCTTTTTTCTTTTCTTTTTTTCATTTTTGCACTGAGGCATGTTCACAGCAGAAGGTTAAAATAAATGTTTGGGTTCCGACACAAAGCACACCCACAAAACCCAAACCCTCCCCAAGCGCAGTCAGCTTGAGTTAACACAACGGGAGCCGAGGCTCAAAAGAACATTAAGTTCGATGCCACGGCCCGTCACCGTAATGCAGGGTGACACATCTTCCTCCGGTCGCACACACACTCTCAGTGCTGCCAGTCGGGGCTTAAGAACCCTGAGCGGTGAGATCGTATCGACACACAACCTAACACACTTTCATTAGCGACGTTCTGTAACAGGAATGCATTACTGCGCTCCATCAACTTAGGCCTATTACATGGGTGGCAGACTTATTTATCCTGCGCTTGTTTATTTCATCCCTCATGAGAGTTGAGAGCTCACAGTGAAGAGACTAATGATGATTGCAAAAAAAATAAAAAATCCAATTACAGTAATTAATGATTCAGATTAAATATTTGATATTTTGGCACTGAATGCTTTCCATTAAGTCAACAGTCATGTTTCTATCAATACTTGTCCGAAAGTCCTGTTGAGTATTTAATCATTCTGGATGGAGCCAATAGCTTATAGCAAACGCCTGTACAGCCGAGGCTGTTTGGTCACATTCACACAAATGACCCTGCAGAGTAAAGATGTTCTTTCATCGTCTCAACACACCCGACGTGATAGACTAGAATGTAAAACCACTAACATTAACAAAGCCTGGTTCGCTGCTGATGGATGTTTCAAGTCTTTATGCTAAGAGTCTCCAGGTTCGAGCTTCATATTTACCAGACAGACATGAGAGTGGCATCAATCTTCTCATCCAACTCGCAGCAAGTAAGCAAATACCATGAAACTGTAATTAATAGCCTTTTATTTACTTTAACCACTGCACTCGACGGGTCTATATATTCAGGACAGGCTTTTAATTGCTTTCGCACAAACCTCTTGCTCAGCAAAGACGGGACATTATATAAAATTGAATATTCCAATGAATGAATATTACTTACTCACTTGCAAGTCATACATTTGATCTAGTTTTTTTTTTCCACACGGCACCCGAGGATTCAAGTCCCCCGGCATCCCGACACGACACCTCTCTTCATCTGTAACCCTGTTCATTAACGACACGCTGGCAAACTACACAGAGGCGTGTGGGGACGCTTTTATATTAAAGCCAGCGAGGTAACAAAAACCAGCATACCCAACCATATGGTACAGGAATATAAATCATATTGATTCTTTTGATTGGTGGACCCACACAGACTAAAGGACTATGTATAGTGGACACATACTCAGACTTTGTGACCTCAGGGACTTTCCCATGCCAGTAAATCTGAACGCTCTGTAATTTTTTTTTTACTGGTGCCAGTAAAATGAACTGAGCGTTTTAATTGTAGAGAATCTACTGAAACCAATCTAACGATGTGTAGCATGTACAGAGTGAGGGAAGTTATCTGCCGTCTAATTGAGACGTGTTTACTTGTCAAAACGTGTCGCCACATCAGGCGACTAACAGAGACGCTGGGTATTACACTGTATATCAACATCTCCAAAACTCTTCTATACACCAACACTCCTTCACAAAAATCACTTAATAATCACTCATTTGAAATGGCAGCCATGTAATGTTGGACCCAAAAAGAAAAGAAATGCGTGGAGTCATGTGGAGCGCTTGCTTTTGGACGGGGCGGTATGGAGATGTGGGTGTCACGGTGGAACGACAAACACCGGTCAGCCACCCGTTTGACAGCCAGCATGCCATATGGACGGGCTGCCAGTGGCATGTAGCGCATTAAATGTCCATCCTGTCTTTAAGCCCCCGTGATCAGAGAGTGTCCGTCAGCCAGCAGTCTGGCCCTCGCCTCTCGGCCTGCTAACCCGACTTCAGCAGGGATGAGAAGTGACAGACCACCAGGACAGAGAGGGCATAATTGGGGGAACGGACGGATTGTTTGCGCTCGGCGAACAGATCAAAATGTTCATTTGCCCTTGTCCAAATCTTTTGAGGCTATTTTTTTTTAAAGACGGGACATGAAACTGAATTTGCTATTAGGGCGCTGGCCTGATTGTGTCTGGCAGTAACTGATAAATTGATAGAATAACACAATCCCATTTGAAGGTGTCAGGCACTATTTAACGATGAGATTTGTGTCCTTGAAAGCGCAGTGATCAAATGCTGAATGTAATGACTCGGAAAGTACAGCTATTACTTTGTGACTCCCCTAACTTTAGAGTAAATGCTGTTTGTCAGCTCCTCTGCTTCAGTATGCATGGCACCTATTCAAGCTATTACTGTATATACTCGCTGTTATTCCCATTATGCTGCCTGGTGAAACAGAGAAGCAATTTCACACAGAAGAACACTTCCCAATTAGTTCAGACACAGAGCCGAATAATGACATTTCATCGTCTGGCATCAATATTTATGGCCAAATAAACTGCGTACTTTCAGCACAGTTATCCCATATAACAGCAAGTCAGAGGGAATAAAACATGAAGCTATTTCCAGTCTGAAACTAAATTAAACTAGAGATGGGATTTCCCATCCAAGCATGAACACAACCCTGTGTCAAAGGTTAATGAGAATCCTTTTCTGAAGGTCAAATCACCAGCTATGCTACGGCTTTAGCAGCCAACAGAGCCAACAGAGGAGTCCTGAATGTGACCTCATTTGTCTCGTAAACGCACAACTATAGCTGTTTATCGGTATCACAGAGGCACTTTGCAGTCTTCACTTCGATGTATGGGCATCAAGAGGTGGAGGTGAGTGTGATCAGTATCTCTGCTGGCATCCATTTCCTGCCCGCCTGGCCGGTCTGCCGTGTCACCAGCCATCACTTCAGCCCGGGCTCTTTCTCTGCCAACTGGCTCGACTCCACATCACTCACGCACTCCCTGCCACATCCAGAGAGGCAGAGACGGGACATATTCGGCCTGAATCACACATCGCACGCTTTTTATTCCTTCACACGCTCCGACACACACACACACACACTCGCAGATTAACGTGTTCCAATTGACACATGACAACGGATGAATGCACCAAGATACAGAAACAGACAGAGAGGCATGCAAATTCAAACAAACAAACAAAACACACACACACACACACACACTGTCCTCAATCTGCAGAGGAATGTGTGTGAGTTATAAATTGAAAGGTTAGTGTCTTGGGGACAGTGACCTTTCGAGAAAAAAAATCCTTTCGTTGACTAACATCCCTGGATGGAGAGCAGCTAACGATCCAGGTATACCAGAGGGTAATGAGAGCATTGCACATCACATACACTGTAAAAGATGTCAACTCACATTTTATATTTTGACTCCAAACACTTTTTCTTGTCCTTTTTCAGTCCCTCAAGGTTGAGAGACTTGTGGCAGCATCATAAGCCTAAATCTGCTGGAGCCTGCTCTAATCCTTCTTGATGCCCGCAGGCTCTCCGTGTCCTTCTCATTGGCTTCATTAAAAAGATCCCTGTCCTTTCTGCTTCCCTTTCACTGCCTGCCGCCTGCTGCCTGCGCCTCGACCAGGCCAATTACAACCCAGTTATCTGGAGTCAACGAGAATGTGAGAGGGGGCAAACATGCACTGCTCCTTCCTCTTCCTTACAGAGTCGAAGTGAAAAATGTTATCTCCGCACAGGGGGAGTCAAACGCAGGGGCAGCAACCGGAGCGCCCTTTGTGTAACTATATACAGCGCATTGAGCGTCCATAGAGATTCATTTCTCCAACTTTTTACATGATTGGCGGGGTTAGAGTTTCAGGCGGCAATCTAATACTGCCCTTGAGGTCCCTTGAGAAAGAAGTCTGACGAGCGAGGCGAGCCGGCGAGGCAGCAGGGGCAGCGGTGTGCAAATTGAAAGTAATCCTTAGGCCAGGCCGGCGGTGCTGCTGGATTCGCATCTATTCATAATTCATCACTCGACAGCAGCGAGGTGGGGAAAGTTCTGTCCGTGTAATAAACCAGGAAGAGACGTCTTTGAAAGGCACTGATGGAATCAGGCAGATCAGCCTCTGCTGAAGGTCCCAGGTGAGAACAGCACTTGTTAAAAGCAGCGAGACAGAGAGCAGATAGCTGGAGGTCCGCGTATTTCACAACATATTAGATCCTACAGCTGTCCATCCACACTGTTCAAGAGATTAACTGACTGAGCTACTGTCAGTTCGACGGGAACTGTCAAAATCCTAATGAGACAAAGTCCAGGCCTCGCAAGCAAAGACTTTTAGAACTGAGACTCCACATTTCCTCCAGTTGGAGGCATTTAAGCTTTTACCCGCATGGCCGCAAAGGATTTAAAATGCTCGGTCCTCTAGCGAGTGCATTCACCAAACCACATGCTAGAAATTGGGACAACTACAGTTGCGAATACGACACTGACAGATCATCACCGTGAAGGTTGATACAGCCAACTTGTTAGCAGCCAGTTGCCTATTGACACATCCAGCAAACACGTACAGCAACGTTATAGTTATCGTTCATTTATGGTTGAGTTTGTTTCCACTAGACGATTAAGGCCAATATTCACTCTTATTTTAGCTTTGTTTTGTTCTCCACCAATTCCTGAGGAAAGTATTTGCCGCGGCAAATGTTAAGCTATGTTCACCAGCTGGTCTCTGCTGTTGTCTAAAGAAAGATTTTATTTTTATAATAATTAACGAAAAGTGGATGATATATGTAATAAAAACTAGCGCCTCCTGTGCAACAGCTTGTCATTCAGTGATCGTTTACATTCATGACTGCGGTTTGGCTTTTAGTAAATAGCATGATTAGCTTACAGTGTGTTTTTAGGGTGGTAGATATGCCATGAAGCTTAACCTAAACAGTACGTTTTGGGCCAGAAAAACAAAAATCAATGAGCTAAAAAGAAGCTAAAATGCTCCATCAAGTGCAGAGTCGTCATGTGTGACAAATTCAAAGAATGAAACCAATTGACTCATCGTATTTAACGGCACATCTGAAGTCTGAGCATAACTGAAAATGTAACTCGCTCACGGGACACATGAAGTCCTTTAGCAGATCGATACTGACAGTTTTGGTGGACAGCGACAGTCTTCAGAGACGACTTGTGACGGCAGGCCAGATGACGGATCACACTCACTAAGCTCGACTAAAACAGACGTCATGAAAGTTAAAACGACTTCATGAAAGACGGCAAAAGTTGACACACGAAGGAAAAGTGTGTGAAAAGTCTCTGCAGACTCTTTTCACCTTCAGCGCACTTGTTCTGGAGCAGCCGCCCCAAGTTCACTGAAATGCTGAAACACGCACAGCTTGTCTAGTGACAACACATCCTGTCCACTGTGGAGGTGCCTTTCTTTGTCGGGCATGTCGGCCGTAGTTATGACACCAGAGTGACTTGAAGGTGAGCGGGAAACAGTGGAGGTGAAGAAGATTTAAAAGGGAATATTTTTCAAAGGACGGACCCAACGGGTGGCGGAGGGTGAATGTAATTTAATCCTGATGAACAATAAAACAATAAAACACAGGCTCAAACAGAGAGATGTGCACAGACGAACGGCCACTAGGGCCGGAGGCAAACAGGGTTTAAATACACTTGGAAGGTTCAGGTGATTAGACACAGGAGGAAACAATCAGGGACAGGGGAGACAAGCACAGGAAGTGAAGGGAACGGAGGACACAAGAGACAAAGAACTTCAAAATAAAACAGGAAACCAGAAACAAAAACCCAAGACCGTGACATATTTTGATATTTTTGGGAATACACTAATTTGCTTTATTGCTTTTCCGAAAGGATTGAGACCACTCTTGTGTCTGTGTGCCAAATAATCCGTTTGTCAGCAGAAAGGTAGCTTAGCTCGAAGACTGCAAACAATTAGCTTGGGTCTGGCTGAAAAAGATAACTTTAAAGCTCCCTGATTAACATATTTTCTGTTTAATGTTTTAGAAAATCAAAATAAAACATTACACATCGTAGGTTTTTTTAAGTAAATGTATGTGCTGGGCTATTTCTTGGGTTAGACCAGTAACTAGAAAAAAGACAGAATAAGCTTATTACCCAAAATGTTTAATTATTCTATCTCTATTGAGATAGAGAGAGACACTTTCTCGGGGGGCAGTCTTAAAACCAGTGTGAGAATATGATGGAAATGCAAACCTTTGAGTCTGTGAGCGGATGGCCGTGGTCAGAGTCGGGCCGGCAGACATGCTACCTCATGTGAAACAAAGCATCAAGACCCATCAGGAGCAGAAATTTGAAGCCGTCTTTTTCTGTGCCTTTCCCACTGCAACATGATGCCGGCCGGCATTCCTGACCTCTCCTTCGCCCCGCTCGTTTTCATCAGTTCTCACTGACTCTGAGCAGCACGGGCTCATCATATTCACTGAAAGGCAAGGAACCGTAACGCCAGTGTGTGTGTTGTCACCTCGTGTAGTCCGTCTCATTAAATCCCCTCTGCATCTGCAAAAGGAGATGCGTCTCTCCTGCATTTCCATAATGAGCACAAACTAAATCGATTCAAGTTATAAAAATGAATGTAGACGTCAAACTGCTTTCACAACGGGAAGATTATATTGTATTTATTGATAGCATTTCTAGATTCCCATCTGTTTCCTAAAATGCCATCAAACATTGAAATTGGATTTTTCATTTTTCTTCAAAAAGCAAGCTACGTTTTGTAATTCTGCATCAAGGTGAAAAAAGCAATATGTTCCCGGCCGATAACGATCCGTGTCCGACACGCAGCCAGGACGGCGGCCGGCCCGGGATTACAGCCTAATGACATGCTGATGAAATGTGCTGGGCCATCCAGCGCCGTCTATCTTATGTTCTGTTGTCCATATTTCAGGTCAGCCTGCTTGTGTGGCCTACTTCACTGTCACCACCCTCTAATCCGGTTTCCGTTGGGAACGGCCAAACTGCCCGGTCCGCTTCCCGTCCCTCCTCCACTTGACCACGTGTGAGAAAACACGTGGGAAAGCTGAAGTGAAATCTCTTTCTTTTGAACAGAGCGGCAAATAATCAAATCTTGCGACACACACACACTCGTGTGGCATGTGTTCTGTCTGATGATGGGAGAAGAGCGAGGCCGGGGATTCTGGCGTAATTATCCGAGAGTATTCATTAACAACAATGCGGGCACGGCATCTGCTCTCATGGCACAGACAGAGACGCGGAAAGAGTCTCGTTGGCACATCACAGCAGCTAATTGTTGATTCATCTTCAAACATCTCCATCACATTCAGCGCTCTTCACAGAAATGGCTGCTCAAATTCTGCGGGGATAATCATTCATTTGTTAAATCACAAATGTATCCGCTCGTCCCCATTTTCCTTTTTCTGCGGCGGTTAAATAACAAGGAGGGGTGGGGGGGTCTGCTTATAGCTATGAGCTGAAGCAGAAGACGTAGTCCTGTATCTGTGCCACGTCTTCTGAGAGATTAGCTCATACAACAACGAGCTTGTTGTCAAAGAGTCTGAAGAGAGGAAGAGGTGGCAGAGAAGAGCCGCATGAAGGTTCTGACCATCGGAAATGAGACGAAAGAGAAGAGGGACGCCTTCAAACATTTCTTAGACACAAGAAAGCAGGCGGCTATGCAAAATGAAGTTGAAAATGGGAGCGAAGGAAGAACAGAGAGATTCTTTTTAGCAGCGTGACAGATGAAAACAGAGAGAAAGAGATGCGAGATGATTTAGGGAAGGTGAAGAGGGATTATACATCCTGACAGAGCAATGGAAGGAGGAGGACCTTAGAAATGGATTTGTCAAAAGTGAGGCACTTCAGAGGAACATGGACTGTCACTGTGTGTGTGTGTGTGTGTGTGTGTGTGTGTGTATGTGTGTGTGTGTGTGTCGTCAGATGGGTGACAGCCGCACTCTCTTATCTCTCTGGAGTAAACCTCAACTCACGAGAGATTTCATCAATGAGTGAGCTGCTGCTGCTGTCCGTAGCACAACTCTGACTAATAGGAGCGCCTGAAAGGGGACAGGAAAGAAAATCACGAATATGCACACACAAATTCTGCTAAATGCTAAATTTGACATTAAAGCTGAGGCTCAGCAGAGTTAAAAGTGAACCTGGGCCAATGATACAGGGTGTCGACTTCTTTGACGAAGGCTTAGTGAGAGAAAACAGAAGGAAGGTGGTGGAAGGAGGAGCAAGAGCAGATTGAGGATCAAGAGAGGGAGGAGAGAGTGACTCAGCTGCTCTCCCTAAAGGACTCCAGGGGGAAGAGAGGGATGAAGAGGCACCAAAGAGGAGGGGTGTTGACGCTGCCGCTGCTCTTCACACAGAACCTCAAATTCTCTGAAATTAAAAGAGAAACCACGACAGGGACCTTAAATAACTCTTCAGGGGGAAATTTTACCCCCACAGCAAACTGCAAATGTCCACAATACCAGAGTAAGCGATGAACAATCTGTGTCCTTGAAGGGGGGGATCGCCGTACCACGCCATCTCACCAAGGCTGAGGCCGATTACGGCATCATGGCTATCTGACATGCGACGGGGCCTCTTTAAAGTCTCTAGGTACAGCTATGGGCATCGAGTAATTGGGCCCAGCCTGCACATTAAACATAGATCTGTTCTGACACCACACAGGAACTCAGCATCGGATGTGCTGGGATGAAACAGCATGCTGGATGGAGTCAGAAACACACACTGCACCGCACCGAGAAAAAAAAAAGAAAAAACAGAAAAGGCCTCGTGCGTGCAAACAGACACAACCGCAGCTTCATCCTGACGTACAAATTATTCACGGCCCCTTTTGGAACTGTTTACTCTGATGCGCAACGCAGCCTTCGAGATGCCGAGACAGTCGAGAGATGCATTGACAGTGGTTCTGATGAGAAGTTTCAGTGGAGACGAAAGCGAGAGGCAGTGGGAGGGCACAAAGAAGATTCTTTGAAAGAAAACTATGGGTGTACACTGCGGGACGGAGGGAAAGGAGAGCAGGCAGAGTTGTCTTTGGGAGAAACAAGGATAGGTTCTGACGGCGCGCGGCGGGCCGACTGTCACGCAGGCAGGATGATGATCAATGTTTTTCTCATAAAGAAAAAATCGAAAAAGATTAATAATTCATCCCTAACCTATGACGATAGGCATGTTAGCCCCCATGCAACAGCATCCCACCGCGTCGCTACTGGCTCCCATGAGACATGCCGAACCCTGATGTCCGGGAGAAGCTTGTTTTCTTTACATCAGAGAGAGCGGGAAGGAGACCAGTCAAACTGAGGGAATGTGACAGGAGAGCATTGAAAAGACACGGACAGATTTATGCACATGTGGAAAACAGAAAAAGAGGTATTCATAGACACATACTAAAGATCCGCAGATGATGATCTATGCAGACAAGGATAACCCTATGCATCTCGTAAACAGTATGCAGCCCGCCTCCGCAAATAAAAATGGGCCAAGCACGCACTGTGTTGCCACAGTTATTTCACCAGCGTAGCGCATAGCCTCTATAATGCCCCGAACAACAGAATAAAACCTGGCCACAGCTGGGAGTCAGTTCAAAGAAAAGATCCTCAGCAGAGCAGACAACTCTAACGAAACACCTCCGACAGGCAAACCGAATCCATATGCTTCTGCGGAGAGAGAGACAGAGAGAGAGGAAGAGCGCGAAGGAGGAAGAGGTCGGTTAAGTACAATCTCATCACACCCATCTGTCACAGTTGTTCATGGACACACATACAGCTGCAGATTTATTAGTTCAAATGATGGAGAAACAAAGCAAGGGAGAGATTTTCTTCCAGGCTTTGACATCCTTTTCAAAAGAGGAGCTGGAACAAGGCTTTTGTCTTCAAATATGTTTCCCCGTCTCTAGGCTTGCGGGAGACTGACTCACTTCTCACTTGGTGCATGACAGAGATGTGCTCACAAGTCTTTTTTCTCAAGTCCAAGACAAGTTTCATGTCTCTTACGGTTGGGATGAGTGTTCTGTTAACTGCTGCAGCATCGCTGTAAGGAATACAAAGCATGCTGTATCTATGAGCATACAGTACATTGATTAGATGTTTGGTATACTGTCACTTTAAATGGGCTATTTAACTGCAATGTAAAAAAAAAACCACAATAAAAACTGTGTTTTGCCCTTAAAATGTCTATAATATGGAATATAAATGTTACTCATGGAAACAGGAAAATATTGCCAACAGTATTTGGCATGTAATTATAACAACCGTAGTCTCTTTTTTAATTCTAGTTAGGAGTACAACTGTATTGTATACTTATATTAGCTCAAAAATATACTGTAATTCAACAAATCCCTTGAACCTTTTTAAATTTAATGACGCTCACAAGCCATTTTTTGCAACTTCAGACCTAAGTCCAAGTCCCAAATCCAAAGTCTCAATCTCTGCTGCATGAAAAATAAAATGCATCATGATTTTACTGCAATATCAAACCAAGCATATGCCATCTGCTTTCCTTCATTAGTTTGTCATCTTATCATCCAAATGCTCTTTTCAAAAGGTGACTGGTATTGATGAGGCACGCTCTCTAATTGAAATCATTACAGGCATCACCTTTCATTTTAATCAGTATCCACTACCGCCATGTTCAACATTTTCACAAAATATCCAGAGTGAAAAGCCTTTTGTTTCTCGTCAAACTAAAAGGTCACTTGAGAATAGCAACGCCGCTCAAATTAACATCCCAATAATGAGCTAACGTGTCACACCTTTCGTCAACCGGCAGATGGTCTGAACGCCTTCGAGCTACAAGCTCCAGGCGCTAATGAACACAGGAAGTACGACAGTACATTTCTAACCCCAGCGGGACCTCCGCGTCATTGAGACGTAAATTAAGTGGGAGTAAAATGTGACCCCTAAACAGTTTTAAAATGATGACGCAAATTATCTCTTGCATGCATTTAGCGAGTAGCCGTTAGCTCGCAGTAGTTAGTTAGCTACACGTCAGCTGGAGTTGCATGTGTGACGAAAACAACAAATAGCCCAGAACATAACCCGTAAAACAGCGACGTTTCCTTTTCACACTTTGTTGTTTTGTCTTAAACAGGATACAATTTGTGCACCGTAGAGGTGCTGGTGGGCGGATTTTGTTACTTTTGGACAGAGCCAGGCAATCTGTTTTCCCATTTCCAGTCTTTGTGCTAAACTAAGCTGCTAGCTGTAGCCACATATTTACCATATGAGAGTGCTGAGCTTCTCAACTCTCCTCCAGATCACAAATCATCGTAATTCACATAGTGGTGAACTACTCACAGATTGTGGTTAGATCAATGACCACGACTGACAAGTGGAGAGGGCTTACATCGGAGCTCTTAACTCTCCACTTCCATGCCTCCAAGTGACCAAACACCCATGCAAGCGCGCCAAAGAACAAAGACCCGTGGAGCAGCACATCAAGCTACAAACAGAGGGAGCCGATGAAGGGAAGTCAAACGGAAAGAGCCGCCTGACTGAGCGGTTCGCGCTCATCCCTCAGTTCCACGAGTCTCCACTTCAGGAAAATGATTTGATCAACTGATTATCTGATTCATGTTCAGCGGCTGAAAAAGAAGATAAAAGTCGGCTTTAGTTCTGGCGGGGTGATCCAACGAGCAGAAAGATAGAGGAGCATTGGGGGCTATGGGCTGATATGAAGATGCAAAGAAGCATGACTCTTTAATCTTCATTTATACCAACGGCTCACTGGCATATTCAAAATAGGTCCACCGAGTCTAAAGACCAATCTCTTCATGAAGAAGAGAGAGGAAAGGAGACAATACTGGAGAGAACTCCATAAGCAACAAACACAGAGGTTATTTTTGCACAAGGAATCACACTAATCTTGATTTGAATGCATCATCATCATCATCCCCACAAACGTCTGACTGAAAGCGTCAGCTGACGTGAGCACAATGTTAACTGTTCAGGACGACAGGACACATTAGAGGAATGATTAATTAATCATGTGCTTTATACCCTTGCACAGTGTTAAGTGCGTCTGACCACAACACGCAAAGTTCACAGTTGAGTCAGAGTCATCAGGACGTTTCGGGACAGAGGAGACTTTATGAAAAAAAGAAACGCTACTTTTGATCAACCAAGCAAAGCAAACTTAAATTGGGAGAGGCTGCCGATGTGAGGAGTGTGTCAGTGTGTGTGTGTGTGTGTGAGAGAGAGATTGAGAGAGAGTGTGTGCAGCTGCAGGCATTGGGATTTAAATCATATTTCCAATCACAGGATGTTTTTTTTGTCCAAATGCCACAGAGGACATGAGACATTTCAGTGCCGAGTTTAAATGAACCACGGTGAACGCGTGCGTGCCGTAGCTCCGGCGACACAACAAAAACACACCGCATGTCATGTGTTAATCCAATCTTGTAATTACATAATTGAAGAGAGCTGATTAAAGAGCCATCTCGTGTGCGAGGCCCATGGAGAGATGGAATGAAAGATGCATGTAACTTGAGTTAACCACATTGAGCCATACAGTATCTGCTTGGCTCAGCTGCTGCAAATGTGGTTAATAGGAGCTGGAAGGAAGCAAAGTGAATATAATATCTCTGGAATCCGTCCCTTGGTTTATATTAAGTAGAACATTCTTTTAGTGATTGAAAGTTCTTCTAAATTGACGTTTTCCTCCACAAGTGATATTCTTTTTCAAAATGATGGACTATATTTTTGACAAATTATAAATTAAGTTAATGGTGCGAGAGTTACGGGTGAAATAAACGTTTTAAAACATCTTAAGAAGCTCAGCAGCTGTCGCAATCTGGGTAGCTGTTCACTCGAAGCAGCGACACATTTTTCAGACCTGTCTGGAGAAGGAGACAAACAGCTTGAAGGAATTTGTTGAGCGGATGAAAAACAACCTTTCAATGTTTATTTTGAAGCGAGGTAAAGTTATATCTAATTGCATCATTCTATATTGATTCACTGATGCTGCAATGCTTTCGACTGAGGACAACTTTTAAGGCTCAAGAGTTGTTGTTGTGTACATGTGTGTCAGTGACGATAATGATGGTCGCTGCAGGACCACAAGCTAATGGGGCTGCATGTAATATATATATATATATATATATATATATATATATATATATATATATATATATATATATATATATATATATACTGCAGTATGAATGCCCTTTCCTCTGGTCACTTTCCCTGTAGCTTTACCGAGTCTGTTGAGTCATGAGCATCTTTTTTATGAACAGAATTTTAATGTTATTTTTTAAGGACCGCTTCTGCATCAGAGAAGGCATATGCTGTGAGACAATATTTATTTACATTTGCTCTTTAAATTAGCTCTTTAATGGAAGAGTCACATGTTATGGATTTAAACAATGAATCCGTCTCGCATGAAGTATTAAATATATCTTTTAAATCTCAGTATTCTTTAACTTTGGCCTATTTATATACATATTACATATTTGGTGTAGTTTATCTTACTCATTTATGTTGTGTGTTTTAAATGTATAAGTCTCATTGTAAAATATGGACCGTGCAGAATTAAATCATAATTACCTTTCTGGCACTTTAAGTATCTTTATTTAAGTGAAACACTGAAGAAACTTCAGGTCTCAGTTATTTAGTTCCAACCATCTGTTTTATTGAGGACAGTTATGAGTGTAACAATAACCAATTGGCGCTCTTCCAATTTCTCAGTTCGTGAATCCTTGATTCCTTCCCTCACCTTCTCTCCTTCTCAGTCCCTCCTACCTAAGATGTGAATGGAACAGGCGAGGAATGCATACAAGGAGAGAGGAGTCCAGACATTTAACAAGATGAGACATCCGAGCCTCAGAGCAGTCCTTTTAAAGCAACGTTGATTAAATGCGACACAGCTGCATCATCTCTTCACCGTCACACCTCTTTAAGATGTCACAGGCCTCCTCTCCAGGAGATGCATTTTAGGAATTGAGACACTCTTAAAGATGGCGCGCTGAGATCGATTTCCAGGTCACAGGCAGGAGAGAGGAGACAGAGCAAAACAGAGAAATGAAAAGAGCCCATGTGCAACAGTAGAGTCGTCTGACGCGAACCTCTCAGAAGGAGGAGTCGGTTATTTCGCTGTCTTGCCGTGTGGGTGTTGATTGAAGGAGATTATTCATGAGAAACTGCAGCACACTTCAACTTCAGTCAAAGTCAGTCAATCAACTTGTTGTGTCGGCGCTAACAAAGCGACGCAGTGTGTAATCTCTGGAAAGAATGGTACCTTCCTGAAGAGGGCACCGGCCAGAGCCTTGAACCCCATTTTCTCCAGCTCTCTCGGTCTACATGGTCGATCCATACGGGAGAATATTGTTTTACGGATGGACGGTCGCAGCTCTTCAAGCTGCCAGCAGCGATAGAAATACATAAAATGAAATGAGCCGAAGAGAACGACAAGTATATATAAAGTGCCCAAATACCCAGTTCATCCCATAGCTCGGTGTTGAAGACGCTCTGCGTTACATGACTTTAAATATCAGCTCACTCACACCAAAAGCCTGTAATTATGGATCTTTCAGCCGGCTTAAGTGTAGACGAACATAACAAGGACGTTCTCTGCTGCTTCACCTCAAGGAAATCTGAGGAGTCCTGAGGAGTATTGTGCAAACAAAATGACTTCATGCAAAAAGCAAAAGCTGTAGCGTAGTAACCGCTGCCTACCTACACTCATGGGACTCCTTGGCTTCCCTTTTAGTACTTATGTAACGCTCCGGTCATCCCATCACACATTCTTTCATCCAAAGACCTTCAGAAAACATCAAATATGCAGCATCCAAGGATCAAAAACTCCTCTTTCTCACCCCTCTGCTTCCTCTCTGTATCTCATCTCTCCGCGGCTGCAGTCCTCCTGAGCCGGTCCAGTAAAGTCACACGGGACCCATCATCGGCTTAAATGAGCCAATTTAGTTTAGATAAGACTTCTACGAAGCATCGAGGAAGAGTGAACTGAGGAAAAGGCGTTCAGATGGATTAGAAGAGACAGGCATCCTCGTTTCGGTAAAAAGAGCTTGGATGAGTGCTTGTGCTGGATGATACTGTCGCACTATGGCGGCGCATGTAATCTGCCATACAATCTATAAATAGGTTCTGCAACTAGAAATGTATGTACAATTGAGTAATTTTGAATTATAGACGTGCATTTTCTGAGGAGGCACTGGCATGAATTGCATCATCTTCAAACACATTCAGAGGAAGAGAAACGGGCTCCTCAGCACCAGAGCACTTGTATTAGTCTGCTGCATTGTACTGGGTTTGACGTATGGCTTTGGCTTTGATGCTGTTGGTTTTAAAAAAAGCATAAAAGCTCTGTAATTACTCGAGGCTCTGTTAGTGTCATTTAAATGAATGCCACTAATGGAGCCTACATTTCTCACATGTCAAGAGCGTGATTGTGAATACGTCCTTACATGAGGCCCTGCTTAAAATGTGCTGACAGTGATTCTAATTCGGCGAATATCTCGCGTGCGTTGACACACAGCCCTGGTTCTGGGAATGGGAAACAAAGAAAGCCACACAACTTCAGCCAATCAGCAACAGTTCCGTGCTCGTGCAAAAATAAAAATAAAAATCTTTTCAAGAATTGCTGAGTCTAAATTTAAAGCCCCGGAAAAACAGACTTCAATCGACTTTCACTAAGCAATCCTAAACGTCTTTTACAGCCGATTTGAATGTCACGCCGCTAATCGTTCTCTGAGGCAGTGACTGCCAATGAGGGGTTCTTATACCACAGGGTCCACTTCACCATTTGCCGGTGGTTACGTGGCGAGAGTGGAGAGTAGGTCAACTAATTTGATTTCATAGAAACGATGATGGGATTTAAAAAAGCATGTATCCATATTTTGAGTCAGCTATAAACATCTGGACACCACATGGTGCAGGTCAGAGTACGAGGAAGTACGAGTTAGCGGGTGAGCGGAGAAACAGTGAGCTGAAAGTAATGGATAGATGGTTGAAATAGCTAAAAGTACGGTATAAAAGTGGTCGTAATACAAACTTGAATTAACCCAAACATGCCCAGTTTGATTGCATAAAAAAGATATTGTAACATCCGTCTCTTATCCATGTTTAAAAAAAGAATTTCATACTTTAATACAATCTCCATCCATGAACACATTTCTCTCATACCGAGGCTTTCTGACAACAACACAGAGGTTGAACATCCACTGCTCAGGTCAGCCAGACTCTCTCGTCACAAAATGCCAAAGGAAGCAATTATGTTTGGAAATAAAATACTTGTAAGGCTCAAATATTCACTAAGCTCTGGATCGAGCTTACAGCCTCATCTGAATGTTCATAATGGCATTACTGCCGTCCAGGGGCGGGAGGACGGCCAGCGTCCACATCCCCGTGATCGCTCCAGCTGGACGTCCCAAACCAGGACAGCTGACACGGCCGCGGACTCACAGGGGCTCTGGCTCCTCTTCCTCCATCCTCGTCCTCCATCCTGTCCTTCCTCGTTGCTCTGCTCCGCTCCGCCCTTTCCGTAACAGCAGCAATGTCCTCGTACTGCTGACAGCGGCTGCTTCACCGCTTTTACTGCCCTCATAAATACTCCAGAGTTGAAAACAATAAGGCTCGGCGTCGGCGGTGTCGAGCTGAGGTAATGTCACTATTGAGCACGGCTGACAGCTTTATGTGCGGCAGAAAAGCATGGAAATGAGAAGGTAAGTGTAGAGGTGGTGATGGACGCCACTAACAGGCCTGATTGAGCAACGCACTCCGAGGGCCACACAGACCCATCAGCAGACATTTCATTACTGACACATCAATCTGTCAGAAGTGGCATCTCGGGAGCCATTAAGTGCTCTTGTAATTGCATTGACTTCAATGCTGTTTTTCTCTTGTTAATTGTTGGACGGGAGCAGCGACTGCGGCTCTCGACAAGCAGCTGGGAATCCATGAGACGACCACGACACCAGCTCAATCTCACCAGGCACAATCTCACCAGGCACAATGCGAAATGGGAACGAACTTGAAAGCACTTCATGCGCTTTTCATTAATCTACTATTTCATACAACTATGGCGGCCACGTAGACGAGCACAACCGATTTGGGGTTTAGTTGCTCACGAACACTTTAATCGGGCTACCGAGACAACCCGCTCTACCTCCTGAGCAACCTGAGATCCAGCCTCAGTCTTCTGCACACAAGAAGCGAGCAACACAGTGAGGATGCTGAAGTGTTTGGGTTTTAATTCCATAAATGTACAAGAGATGCAAGATTCATGTTTTCTGCATGGCTGTGATTGGTCCGAGCATTAACCAATCATCAGGTGGAGGGAGACCAACCGATTGGAGAGGCAAGTGACAGGATCAAGCGCTGCCGAAACTACCAGACAGCCACCAGGGGGCGGTCAAAGTGTTTTGGCCGCCATTCGCAGAAACATTTTCCTGAAGGTTGCAGCTGCAGCACAGCGTAAAAAGTAAGAAACTATGAATGCAATGTTTGTTTTATTTAAACGTCAACTTGGAGTACAAATATGATGTCCCAAAAATAATCGTGATAAATAATCGTGATCTCAATATTGATCAAAAGTACTCATGATTATCATTTTGGCAGTAATGCCATGCCCATGTCGTGATACTCTAAAAGTACTGCCTGCACTTCATGACATGAAGGGGTTTCCTGGTGGTTGAAGGGTTTAAGGTGTTGACCAAGAATTGCGATGACCCCCGGGGTCAAATCCTGCCAGCGACCTTTGTTGCATGTCACTCCCTGTTAATCTCTCCCTTAATCTCCTGTCACTTCCCTACTGTCAACTTTATCACACTGCACCCAAAATCTCCTCAGGAAAAAAAAAAACATGTGGAGAAGATTTCTATTTCAAATTGTTCTTGGAAACAGAAAGACAGTTGCACAATCACAATTATAATTTACATACAGGTATATTATGCTTTTGTAATGTATGCAAGGATTTGCCGGGACAGCGTTGAACCGTAGTGCTTGACAAACAAGGAACGAGATTAAAGGCAGACGCTTATTCAGACCGTCCTCAGAAAAACCCTGAACAGAGAACCGAACAGAGCCCCAACAGAGACGGAGCGGTGCTGAGCAAACGCAGGCAGAGAGGCTTAGACGTGTCAGGACGACGACAGGCACAGAGCCTCTCACACCGAGACGACTGCAGGGATCGATCAAAGGCTGCCTTCCCCCGATTCGGCTCCACGTTTAGATCATTAAAACCTAATTTGGAGCCGGGAACCAAAAGCACGCGTGCACACGCGCACAGGGTGGCTGCGCCTGCACGGACGCAAAACACCTCAAGGATGACAATGGAAAAGCACGGGCGGCGTGCGATAATGAGACCTGATGTCCGATCGAGTTAGAGAGCAAATCGATCAGCCGGGACTGCACCATGACAGTGTGAGAAGAGAGGCTGAAGGGGCGGAGGGGGGACTATAGTGTCCCGATGATCACAGGGTGAATCTCGTGCTTATCGGGTCATCGGCTTAAGTGAGCCTTGTGATCACTGAGATGTGGATGAGAGGGAAGAAGACACAGGCAGAGGACCACAACACATGAACCCCATGTTCAGGATCTCTTTACGCTCACATCGGCACATCAAGTGGACCACCAGATGATTGTGTGTGTGCGTGTGCGTGCGTGTGTGTGTGTGTGTGTGTGTGTGTGTGTGTGTGTGTGTGTGTGTGTGTGTGTGTGTGAAAGTTGCTCACCCAGGATTAGAACTTGCACTGCGCTCCTTCCACATCTGCCAGCCTGGAGGTGCTCTGATCACTGCTGGCCGTCTTCTCTGACTGGGTCTGTGCTTGGTAATGTTTCTCCTCCAGGCACTGTGCTTCCTCCTCCTTCTTCTTCTCCTCCTCCTCCTCCTCCTCCTGCTCCTCCTCCTCTTCCAGCAACAGCAGCAGTAGTTGCAGCTACAGCAGCTGGACAGGACTGCATTCACTCACCTTCCCTCCACTCGGCACTGCTGCTGAATTATCTACCGCCTCCCCAACGAAGTCTCTGGCTCCCCTCTTCTTTGTGCTAGAAGGCGGCAGCAGGAGCTCCTCTCACAGCCGGCTCCCAGCTCTGTGTCTCGGGGAAGCGTTGAGGGCTGCCACCGGCAGCGGCAGGCAGCTCGGACTGACGGTGCTCTCGTTATTGGATCGCATGTGTATGAGTGTCCTGGCATTTGTGTGTGTGGGATGTGGAGCGCAGTGTGTGTCAGAGTGTGTGTGTGTGTGTGTGTGTGTGTGTGTGTGTGTTGGTTTGAAAGAGGACCCGACTGCTGTGCTGTTCATAGAGGCTCATCTGCGCTGTTGCGCTCTCTCTCTCCCCCCTCTCTTTCTCTCTTTCTCTCTCTCTCTCCTCTCATACTCGGGCTGTTTTGTGCTGCATTCAAGTCCTGTGGAGAGAAAACGGAAGATCAGTTCCCTACTTAAGCTTTCAGGTGGTGGGTATACAATACTCTGCAGAGGCTGTATGGGAGTCCATATGGGGTAAAATGGATTTCATGACAGATTTTAAAATAAATACGTATCAATGTATCATGTGGTAATAGTGCTATAAATATTTTTTATTTAAACAGAATTATTAGGATTAAACATTATTTTCCTGATTCTATTAGTCTATTTCTATTTTTTTCCCATTTTGATTTCTCACTTTTAATCTGTTGACATGATCAGATAACTTTTTGGATAAGCAGGAACCAAAACCATTATCCTCATCTTTGCCTTAATCCCAAAAATCCGGTTGACGTTTAACTCATTACTGATTCATTCCCATTTGACCATCACCGGCAAATAAAGATGAAGGTTTATGAAACGTTAACCCAAAGAGCAAAGATTAACGATGCTGTCGGGTCACGCTGGGATTTTACTTGACTGACTCACACACATAACTCAACTCTCAGGTGTATTTAAACCTGTAGTCATTGATTTTGACCACATGTGAGCAACAAGACAAGTCATTAACACAAAGACATATTAACATCTCGTAAAGTGGCTGTGGTGAATGTTCGCAAACTGTTGCATTATATATCACAGACACAGAGAGACCATGAGTTGTGCTTCAGGGGAATCCATTTGGTCTCTTCCTGAGGGATATATCTGGCTATTTAGCTGCGAAAGGCTCCACTGTTTCCCCCCCCCAGCAGCTAGTCATTACCAACGTCTGTCAGGTAACTAACAGTTGGTTTCTAGATGTGTTTTCCACTGAAGACAGGAGCCTGCAGTGGTGACAGAGGAACATAACAGGTGTGGGCCCGTAAAAGCAAAAACAATGAGCTTGACAGAGCTAGATAATATGTTGAACCAACTTCCTCCTCAACCCACCACTTCAGTTTCTTTCACTCCCCAAAATGCCTTTACGCAACAATCAGAGAGAGAGATGTCTCGACATATGGACTTGATGATGTATCATTCATTTGGGAGAGGTTTTTTAATCTACCTATACGCATGGGGAGCAATTCAAACCACCGACACACTACCAGCTGAGCAACAGCTGCTCTCGTACAGTGAAACTGGAGAGAGGCTGGCGGGGAGCTGTGCCAGCTGGTTAAAACCGTTATAGGCCGTTGACGGGTGGATTGTATTTCATTTCATGGCGAGTGTATAGGGAGAAGCTTGCCCTATATGTTACTGAAGCCAAAACTATTTGTAAAGCCATTAAACATCCACTTTTTACATCCAACATCATAAAACATTCATATTTCAATACAATCTCCTGCATGAACACATTTTCTCACGCAACGAGTGGCGTCGGCACAAGAGTAAGCAGGTCAGCCGGCCTTTATCGTCACAAAACGCCAAAGGAAGCAATCATGTTTGGAAATAAAATACTTGTAAGGCCCAAATATTCCCTAAGCTCTGCGTCGAGGTTACAGCCTCATCTGAACATTCATAATGGCATTACTTGTTGTCCGTGGGCGGGAGGACGGCCAGCGTCCCCATGATCGCTCCAGCTGGACGTCCCAACCAGGACAGCTGACGCGCTCGCGTGCCTGCAGGTATTTGACAGCCAGCGGCTCTCGCTCCTCTCACTAAGCTTTCATAGAGGAAGAAAAAAAAAGTATATGGATGTTTTTTTTATCGAGCACATTAAGCACACCACACAAGAACAGTCAATAGGATCACATTACTGCATCAAGCATGGTATGAAATAAACAGGGTGTAGAGATATGTACAGTGTTAAGAAGCTCTTTTCCCCTCATCCTTGTTCCCTTAAGTGATAGGAAGCGCTTCAATGAAAAGGCTCTTTAGTGGACTTAGATGGCGACAAGGATGGGGAAGACTCACACTTCCTTCAGGCGCCCTCACACATCTTTTACATTTCCACCGCTGCTTTTTTAAGACAGCATAAATCGGTGCCCGGGGCAGTGCAGGAGTGTCGTATCCAGGTGAAAATGGAGGCTGTGCCATGTTTCATCCCATCCGCAGTCTGCGTTGCTGTGCTCAAAAGACACAATGGAGAATATACGGCGTGTGAACGCTACAGTGGCACTCACCAAGTAAAAAAGAAGAAGAAGAAGAAAAAAACGGAGGAAATACACAGTGCGGGATCTGAACGTCGCCGTTGCATTTTTAAGCGCACACTGCTGTGTTGCAATCGCCCGTTAGGTACAATAACCTTCATGAATGTCACACCCAATACCCCCCCCCCCTCCTCCCTGAACCATTTCCAGGTTACGGCTTTGCTGTGAGGTGGAGGATACTCTGTTGCGTTGCTGAGTAGCTCTGTAGCAGCTTAACAATAATACCACAGCACAGTTATCATCACAGCTTCCCTCCATGCTTCATGCTGGAGGGAAGCAGTGAAACCAAGTCCACTCCGGGTTCCAGTTGCTCCTCTGGCTTAATATTTTTCAAGGATTTCTGCAGAAGTATTGAGGGCGTGGGTTTTTAATAAACACACGATACGACATAAAGGCAATGCACTTGCCTACTGTGCAGGTTGAAGAGGCTGTACATCAACTCGAGGGCTCCACAGTCATTTGTCAAATGGAAAGTACTGCTTACCCTCGCGTTCTCTGTGTGGGTGTGAGGGGCCGAGTTAACACACACAAAAAGTCATCATCAGTCATAGTCCTGCGATTCAACGACTGTGGTACTCAGGCTGAGACCCAAAGCACGCAAGTAGGCTCACGTAAGCACTGTCGGTGAGAACAGTTGTGTAGTAACACACAGTACTTTGTGAGATGTACTATGTGTAGTTCACAGCATTGCACAGGGAAATATTGTGAAGGACCCCCCCCCCAAAAAAACCTGCTCATGTCTAAATTCTCATACGCTATAATGCGTGTAGTCCAAACGACTTGGTTTATTCCCACATCATTATATTCATAGATTTTACATTTTGCTGGAGATTTAACACCAAATAGGAAGCTATTTGGTGTTGAAGTCTGCTGTGGATAAAAGGCAGACAAGACAGATGAAAGGATGGAAATATGAAATGTCAGCTTGGCAGAAAGACTGTGTCAATAAAAATGGATATTTCTGAGTCCACGGCAGTTTGTAGTGTTTGAAAAATATCTTCCCTGAACATTATTAATGGTGCAGTGTTTGCAACTGGTGCAGCAGCACTTCAAGCAGCGACGGCAGTAAATCACAAATACAAAAAGGCAACAACGAAAATGAGTCATTAAGTTGAATACTAATTAGCAGTACAAAGTGTGTGTGTGCGTGTGTGTGTGTCAGCAGACATTTAATACACCGCCTCAAACATGCCCATCAATACTTTAACACCATCCACGCATCTAAATAGAACAAACATTATGAGCTTCAGAAAACAGTCATTTACTAAAATATTACAGTTTTAAACGTAAAACATCTCCCCACAGCACTTTGAGCAAAAGCCATTAGTGAAGATTTAACAAACCTCTGCATGTTTCATATCTGGCCCACTCGTACAGACAAAACAACAAGCTAATGGCTTTGGCCAAATTAAAGCAGTTTTGACCATTAACGCACGCCAATTCACTCAGAACACAACACAAAACAATGAGGTAGAGGCGCAGATTTGAGTGAATGGAGGACAAAGAGATGCACTGCAGTGGGATGTGCTGCACGCCTACTTTACATTTCCTGAAAAGTATTTCTGACAGAATTTCGGAGAGCGAGTGGGTGAGTGGGGGAGCGTTTGAGAGTATTTGGAGGAGCAACAGCAGCATATTAATATATGAAACGCTGCTCTCTTGTTGAGTAATTGTGACGCCACGGATTATTGGTTTCATGTTTCTTTTTGTATATCGTAGAAAACATCAAGATATGCGAGTGTTTAGTCTTTTTGGTTTGTAAGTTTTTAAAGTAAAGTGATTGTCACAGTTTTCATACACTTATGAGGTGGAAAGCGGTTCAAGCAAAAAGTGCTGTTCGCTTCTCAAAATGATTCATTTGAGCAACTTTTACAAGTCTGAAGAGGTTGTGTTCATTTCAACAAAAAACAAGGTGAGTTTGTAAGGTTGGACAATGACAACACAAACAATGTTTATTATTATTAATCAAACTTCTCAATACCTGGGCTTCGGGTATCTGCCGATACAGAGTAAGTGATCTGAGACTAGGGTTTAAAAATGAAAATTAATTTGGGAATATTTTGTGTTATTTGTTTATCGGTTTCTGGAAATTTTGCGCGATGGTTCTGGAGGTACTTGATTAAGTTGGTTGTGTTATCTACAAGAGTCTCACCCTCCAGTCATATTCAATTTATGCAAGTCCAAGACCGTTTAGGGATCCCAGAATGCAAAAATATTCAAATAAACCATTTAAGAAGAGGCAAATATAACACATTAATATTGCATGGGGGAAAAAAACTGCTTGTTTTTTGCCCCCAACTGCATTGTATTATCATAAAGTGGGCATGTTTGTAAAGTGGAGACTTGTGGGTACTCATAAAACTCATTTTCATTCAGATACAGTATATTGAGGTGAAAGGTCACGGTAAAGCTCCAAAAATCAGTATGCCTTCTGCAAAATACTGCCTCCCTATAGCTTCAAACCAGCTACAGCCTCTGAAAGACAGTGTGGCAGTCGGGATCGCCGGAAACGCTCAGGTTTCAGAAGTCATGTTCTCTCTAACATCGCACAACATACATCACAAAATCCCTTGGATATCATGGATAGTATTTGGGCTGCAGCGCGTTACAATAAATCAATAATAAGGTTTATTTTACCCTTGTCAACGTGCTAGACAACAAACTATACAAATATAGATTCAGGAACCAATCTCTCTTATAATAAGAGCATCCGTGTGTGTCATACCTGCTTTGCATGCACACCAATGTGTGTTCAGAAGTGTGTCCTGAAGCCTTACACCGGGTGCCGTGCTGGGTCACATCTGGCCTTTAGCTGCTGCTGGACTGGCCAGACCGCTGCGGCGGTGAACCACTGACGAGAAAAGCAATCAGAAGAGTGTGTGTGTCTGTGTGTGTGTCTGTGTGTGAGAGAGAGAGTAGGCATGCGAGCAGAGTGTTAAATCTCCACTGCAGCCGTGAAAAAAAGGCTATGTGAGTAATCACGGCTGCTCAGCTCGTTTCCCTGCTCCGGCCTCCCCGCGGCTGAGGCGAGCTCAGAGGTGGCGCATGTACTTCACTAACGGTGCAGACAGATTCAGGCAGCGAGGTGCATTCATCCCGCCACGGGCACGAAGATGAAGATGGACACAGACGCACACAGAGCAGGCACAGGAAAGTGTTTGTCTCTGCTGGTGTGGTGAGCTGAGGATTCCTCCTCTGTGCCGTCTGTGGTGGGATTAGGAGCACATGCGTCGCGAAGGCAGATATTAAGAGACAATGTCGAGTGTGAAACGCATTACACAGGACTCATCTCGTCTGGATACGAGCCGAAAACCAAATGAGACGTGAAGGAAAGGTTACGTACAAGCTGGAAACATGAGGCAATCAAGTATGGTGGCGACAAACAAATGTTTCATTAAGGTCTCTGCTAAATGTCACCTTTATGTCAAGTAGTTCAAGACAGTCACTCAATGTCCTGATCATCTCAATTTCTCCGTAAATAAATGTCTCTCTTTGTAGGATATGTGTGTGAAGAGGTTTTTTTTTTTTTTTCTTTTGACCTTTCTTCTTCACATGTGGATGTGTTGATTTGAAGCAGGGATGTTCATGCCGTAGCCAGGCAGAGGCAGGATGAGTAATACGCCGGTGTGCCAGTGTTTTCGTGACATATTATTGTGTGTGTGTGTGTGTGTGTGTGTGTGTGTGTGTGTCTGCATGCGTGCGTGTGTAGGCTGGACGGTCCCACATCCGCCGGCTCGGACAAAGGTTGGTGACTCACCGGAGCTCCGCCGAAGCAGGAAGAAAAACAAAGTGATATAGAGGAGGCAAGGGACTGGATTAGTGGTGACTCTTGGAAAGGATGGAGGGATGGAGGGAGGGAGGGATGAAGGTCTACGTGGAGCCCAAAGACCCAAAGGCAGAGGGGAAATGTGTGAGCAGAGAGCTGGAGGTGGAGGCAAAGACGGGACGTCTGCTTGCCGCCTGAGGACTGATCTGTGGGGAGAGAGAAGAGGATGAAGTGTATGAAGAGAGGAAGTGAGCAAAAGGGGAGGCTGGCAGCACCCACTGGGACTCTGAGGAAAGCAGCAAGGAGAAAGAGAGGAGACAGCTCGCAGGAACTCTGGAGACGAAAGACACACAGAATTTATTTGGGATGTGTCCGTAAATACAGAGACCGTGTGTGTGCGTGCGCACGATTACACACTTTCTTTTCTTACAACAGTGTTTACATAAACAGGAACCAAATGCTGCAGTGGGCCTCGAGCAGCTCCTGACCTCTTCCATTATGTCAGGCTGCTTTGCAAATCAGCACAGCCAGAACTAGAAAGGTAGCCCGCTTCTCTGTTTCCACTGGGAGTGAGCACGATGCTGATTAAACAGACTTCTTACCATCGAAACATCCTCCTGAAGGCACCCTGTGGCGTTTCGACTTCTTGCATTACATGAAAAATAGTAAATAAACTGTCGGTGGTTGTAATTTACACGAACGAGAAGGAAGATCAGAGGTCAAGGTAAACAATTAAAACACATGAAAACAAATGATTCATTAAGCAAATAAAACATGGTGCAAACACTTGTTTAGCGTGGCGTGTTTGGCTAATCGCTAACAGGACATTGCACACGCTGCTGTACTTCGCCGCCACGAAGCCGCCGCTCAGCTGCCAGACAGCTTGGCGAGTAAAGTGTGATATACGACAACTTGGACTCCATTGCTTTGTCTAATGTTACAGCACGGCTAGTTTTTGAGTTTGAGTGAATACAACCTGCGCTGTAAAGAGGTGTCAAACTGACTTCATTCACTCACACAATGCAGCGGCGCTCGGTGCAGACACAGCTGGCGGAGAACTGCTTTCTATTGCGAGCACTGAAATCGTTCTTCATGCCCACCGCGGCGCTGAAGCGATACTTCCTGGTCGTCGCATGGAACAAAACACTGGCAAATGTGAGCAACTCAATTTGGCCACCTGCTAAAGCCTCATATTAGCTTCTGCTAACAAATGTGGACGGGGTGGCGGGCTAACGGAAATTCAACATTAAAATGTATTTACATTGGTTACAATAACTGCTACGGACAAGCCTGCAGGGAATACAAATAAAAATGTTAAATTCCTCAAGAATGAAATCTGAACTGTCCACACTTTTTTTTTTTTTTTTACACACACACACACACACAGAGAGAGAGAGACTGCAAGCTGCATGTTTCTGGGTCAATATCCGTCGTGTTACAGTCGGAGGTCGGCTCTGCACTTGAGAGACGGCCCCTAGCCTTTAGTGTTGAGGGTCAAAGCCTCCCAAAGGGGATGTGGAATATCTCTCCAGCTCTGCACACATCACTGCATCATATGAATAACCCCAGCAGCTTCCTGCCACAGTCGGGGACACGCACGAGGCGTTCAAACACCCACAGCGACGAACCGGGCGCGGAACCAAGAGCGACACGAGGACACATTTGTGACAGACTTCTGATTAGACACAGACATTTAAATGGTATTTCCTGTTTCTTTTTTGTTCCCCACCCACCGCATAGGTGCATCAGTCTGTGCAGCCGACGGTGGCGGAGCTCGACAGATCCAGAGTCATGCAGGCAGCCTCAATGAAATGTTAAATAATTGATTGTTGCCTGGCAATAAGAAAGTAGCAGGTGTGAATGCTGTTCGTAGTATATGACGATGGCTCAGGCGGCGTATATGAATTCATTATTCAAGTCAAGGCTTCGGGACTTAACCAAACCCTGAAGATGAGAGTAAATTCCCCTGCTCGGTTAGCTAATTAAATCCCAGCAATTATTTATAACACAGATGTAGTTAAATAAATATTACATTTTAAACCAAGTGTGGTGATGGGTATATATATATATATATGCAATATACGGCAAGGGAAAGCTATACTGGGAAGTGTGAGGGAAAAGAGGAGCTGAAAATGTGTCTGAGGAAAGCCCAAAAACATAAATATAATAGGACACAAAACATGGCTGCACCCCAAGAATAATACAGTTGAGATTATCTGTCGGATAAAGCTTTTAGCCCCTAACGAGCCGAGGCAGCGAGCGAAGGCACAGGTTCAAAATCAGTCACGGATTTGTGTCTCAATGAAGCTGAGGCTGGCAGAAAGGAAGTGAAGGGGCTGCGAAGGAGCAGGAGGAAGAGGAGGAAGCAACATATAGTGAGCTGCAGGAAAGTGAAGATGACGGAAGCAACAGAATAAACAGCCCGAGTAAAGAGCAAAGCAATTTATATTTAATTACACAATGTCACGTCAAAAACTATCCATCCAGTGCTTTGACTGGCAGCTCCAGGTCATCATCATCCTTGTCTCTCTCCTCCTCTCTCTCTCTCTAACAAAAAACAAGTCTGAGCAGACTCCTGTGGCATTTATGAGTTTTAAAAATGGCTCCGCTATGAAAGATCCTCCATCTGCAGAGGGATCTGCATCGCGCAGCCTTCCCACACACCCCACTGACAGCTGCACAGCTGGAGCTTCCTTTACACACTACACGAGATCATGGATCACGTCAAATGAAAAAATGGGAATTCTTTCTTTTGTAATCGTGCAGCTCTTGGAGATGTAAAGCTCGTTTGTACGAAGAGAAGATGGCATGTGGTTGATTCGAAAGGGAAAAGACAACAAAACGCGTATTAGGTTGCGGTGGAGTTGCCTTTAATTACTTCTTTCGATATCTGACGCGCACGTTTGCGTTGTCGGGATGACACAATGGTTGTTTTGCCGGTGGCAACGCGGGCCGGTGTCATTATCAAAGCAACAAGCTTCACATTCTGCTTCGCGGGACTTCAGCGGTGCAGCTTGTGTTTCTCGCTGCCGACATTGATTGAATAATAACATTGTGTTGGCAAAAGAAAACCACCTGTAACATGAACGGAAAATCACGTGTTACTTCCACAATGCATCTCCTATACATCTGATGATGACCTCACTTTCTCAATCATGTGAATTTGAGACGCTTGACCTCAGCCAACACATATTCATCACAGCACGATTAGCACCATCTGCTCTCACTGATACGCATGACGTACACGCCTTCCACTGAGATTTACAGTTCAACACACACAACATTCCCACTGCACAAACACACCAACACACACATGGAAATCTGGCGTTGGTCTTTAGTGGGAAAGGTTACAATCTGCATTCATTTTGGAGACAAATTGGTATCCGTCACATGGATTTATTGGCTCCAGCTCAATGGGGATTTGGACCGATATGGTATTTGTATTTTTTGTTACTTTATATTTACCAGTTTCTATGACATTAAACAAAATCCACAGAAGAACATCCTGGATGACAGAAATAGAAACAATTCAAGAAATACTAAAATAGAAAAGTGTGCGGGTGTGTGTGTGTGTGTTTTGCAGTCTTTGATGCTAACTCTTCAGACCTGCAGGGAACACAAAACATCTCCTTACTTGTCTGTAGTCGACTTTTGTGTAGTTCACGAGTCCCTGCTTTAGTCCTGCGATAAGGGGTCACTTCTTCTATTCAGTATATTTCCTCTACAATGTCCAGTCACTGCCGGTAGTGGAGGGTCACATTTCAACCAGCTCCTGAGATTACAACTGAATTATCTCCATCTTCTAGAGCTGGTGGACGTGTGTCGTGCTCTGCACATAGAAAACCAAACGCTCTTCGACAGTTCAATGTTCAACTCTAATTCCCATTTCAATACTACACGTATTGAATTTCTTCCTAAGTGTGTGTATGCACCTGTCAGCACTTCAATCACTTCATTACCTTTTGCTGAAATTCCTTTTTTTTAAATTGCTGTATTGTAGAAATGTCTTAGCCTTAAGTACAGTTCCCCATTCAACATTTTTTTAAAAAGATTTTCCCTCTACGAGTGCACATAGCTGTTAATCATTTTTCTCTCCACTTCATCAATGTATCATCTATCTCTCCAGGTCTAAAGTTGACTATTTCCTTCCAATTTGTATTGCTTGACCATTTCAATCCATATTGTCAGTGATTCTTCTAAAATGGAATTTCCTTCTATTTCTTTTCTACACTTTACCGCCCAGCTCGGCATGAGGTTGACCCAGATTTAGCTCGATGCGTTTCCATCCAGCGTGCTACTCCCACGGACTCTCCAGTAGACAATGGAGCTCATTTGGCCAGTTAATTGTATTCTCTGAGATTTGGACGTGCTCGGCCTCCATTCTCTTTGTCAATTAGGAGTCTTAAATCTCACCCTGGGCCTTGCTCCCGCAACAGATAAACCGGGATAAACCATTTATCTGTAGACTGAGCCTCTGGGTTTCTAGTGATAAGAGGTACAGCAATCGTGGCAATACTCAAATTAAAGTCCAATACAGTTGTTGACCATTTTGAATGTCTTCCTGTAACCTATTGTTCATTATATTGTAGTTTGTTCCACATATCTTGTTTTATTCCTGAGTGACTAGCACACCTAAGTATTTTATTGGTTTTGCTTGCTGGAACTTCTTCGCATGTCGTTCAGGGAGAGTACTTGTGTTTTTGAGATATTCGACTTATAACCCAACACCAGACCGAAATCTTCCATAATGTTGTGTTTGGATTTTGGAGATAATAATCTCCGTGTTCCCGGAAGCTTGTTGCCACCAGGTGGCCTGTGAATTTTGTAAATCTCCCTTTTTCCATGTCCTCATTCACGACATTTGTTTTGAAGTTCTTTTATCCGATATGTCAAGCCTTCGTCCTCATCTTTCTGTTGTCGTTTCCCCAAAACATCGTACACACCCAACTCCTTACTCAACAAATCGGAATATAATTCTTTTTCAAAACGCAGATTCCCTCAAAAAATCCCTCCATAATCATCTAAATATCTTATTAAAATAATAATAATAATTCCTTCTAATATTACAAATCATATTATACTTGCAATACCAGGCAAAAATAACTGCAATTAGATATCTTTCAAAGCAACCGTGATATCGATTTCACGTTCTATATTTCTTCTATTCTCAATATAATAAGCTATTGATCGCTGGGAGCAATAACTATATGCGAGCACACGCATGCGGACGGGGAGTCCGGCAGTGCATTTAGGAACATCCCATGTTCCTCTTTGTTGGCCGGCCTGTGTGGCACTGGGGCAGCTAATGAGCAATGTGAAGTCCAGCCAAGCGCTCGATCTGCTGCCCACAACATCGTGGCAGAGCGAGTCTGGGCTCAGGGCCAAGACTCAAAGTGCCTGGCTGTCGGGGCCACGCTGTGTGGAGACGCTGTGGCTGCAGGCCGTAGGTGGGATCTCTGCCGTCCATTAAAACAAATAAAAATGGAGGATGTGAATAGACACGAGTGACAGTTGTGTGCCACTTTAAGCTTGAACGTGTGTGTTTAAGCTGGAGTGGACTGGAGGAGGGCGAGAGGTATCGATTACTTTTCAGCTTTTCGGGATTTAGACGTTGGTGCCCTTTAAGGCGTGTGTGTGTGTGTGCGTTTGTGTGTGTGTTCAGACAGAGCCATCTGTTCCAGTCTATATATTTAATGTATTATCCACTCTTACTGTCGGCACTGGAGTCTACAAGTTGAATTATGTGCCACCATGCCGGAAGAACTAACCGAGTTAAATTTAAAAAGGTTGAACCGAGAGAAGTAAATGTGCAGATTTTCGCCAACTCTTTCACAAGGACTCCTGAAAATCTGTATGTGCCTCTTCCTGCAGGCAGTCCTCTGATTAATTTACATCGCTGAAGTACAAACAAGAAGAGAGAGGGTTAGATTTACTCCCATTTTATCAGACGGTAATGACAGAACTGTCTGCAGCTGTCACCCAGAGAAACACACTCGCCTTGATTAATCCACCTCTTCCTCTTCTCTGTTCTTCGAATCCAATCTGTCTTTTTTTTCTTCTTCTTCAGTTTTAACAAATAGACTGTCCAATACAGACAGAGATAGAGAGAGGCTGGAGGACTCACAGAAGAAGAAAAAAAACCATGTCAGGGTCAGCTATTGATGAATCCCTGAAGGAAACAAGGTAGCCCGGGCTGCAGCGAGATGGGGAGGAAAAGAGATATCAGGAGGGTGAGACGGGGAGGGAAACGAGAGGGGGGGGGGGGTCACTTCACCGAGTAAGGCTGGTCGACTCCAAAAGTGAGCGTGGCCGAGGAACAGCGTGGAAAATGTGATCACAGTTTCAATTTGAAGCTGTCAGGAGTAAATAAAGAGTGTGTGGCTGGAAGGCGCAGAGGGCAGGATTACAGAGCCGCGCTCTGCTGCAACTCATTTCAACCTTTGCTACAAAAACACCCAAAGAGTGAGAGACTTTGCAATGCTTAATGCCAGCAGAAGGAAGGATAAGACCCTCAGCAAATATATGGATCCGCTGTATAAAATTCTTAATGCATTGTGGTGAAAAACTCTCGAGCTAAATGTGGATTATTACGCATCCTTTCACTGCTCGCGAATCTGTGTTTCCTCTTTTAGAGAATCAGCTGCAGATGTGATGTCACTCTCTGCAACCTCTTAGCCAAGACAAAAATAACTTCAACTCGGATGTAAAATATGCAGCCTGTGGAACGTGTCAGAGGGGATTATGGGAGCTTGGTTGTAGTAATATTGAGCAGGAAGTTAGAGTCCATCAGAGTGCTTAGTGAGGAGGTGGGAAAGAGAAAGTTGGAGAGAAAAGCCGAATTTTTGTCACAATTTCGGTCTTTCCTCGCAGCATGTTCGTGTCTCATACTCAAATCAGTGAGGCCAAGCGTGATATATAAATGCACATACAAAAGCAGACATTAACGCAGGGTTTGCAGGCCGCTGGAGGCAACAATTGCTCATAAAGACTCCCCTGAGCTTATTGAGGACAGAATGTTGCATCAAAATAAAAAGCTCGCAGAAATGGTGTCCCCAAATTATATTGCAGTACACCAACATCCACACAGAGCATAGTATCTTCAGCCTCTGGCCATATTTGCTCCACATGTGCAACAACCTTTTATTTCCTGTTGGTTTGGAAACATTGAACTGAAATCTTTACCCAGAGAACAATGAACTGCGGGCCGTAAAAACATAATGTAGGCCGTGCAAAAACATGCATTGCAGCAGAAATATCTCCCCGCTCCACTTCATCTGGGCCCTTGATTGCACTTCTGGTACCTTTATTAAATGATAAGTGGTTTACGTGTATGAGGTGTGTGTGTTGCTCATACATTTTGTGGCATCAGATCAGTGAGTTCACACAATAGCCTCCCACATCGTATGCAGATCGAGGCAGAGCAGGGGATAGTGGGTGGATTAGAAAGCTCTGGGGTTATGTTTCTCTTTGCTGTCGTTTCCAGCTGGTTTTTAAACAGCGCAGACAAGAAGAATCCAAATCACTGCACATGATACAAGCGAATGAACCGCGGAGGATACAATAAAAACCAATTAGATGAACTCAAAAGAAGATATTTTCCATGCCCTGGCTTTGCCGAAGTGAATTAAAAATGTTATCAGCAAGTGTACATTTCAGAAATTGGATTTCTTAAATTACTTTAAGAGAGCGGAGAGATCATGTTCTCCCTTTGGCCTCTGAAGTTCTGCTCATAACTTACACAATGTGCTGTTGTGGCGGATTTTTTTATATATATATATATATATATATATGCGCAGCACGTCTTGTGCAAACACACAATGTGCCTTCCCGATTTGCATAACACACGCATGTTACAGCAACTGCAGGGTGAAAATATCTGTGACGGGCAAATTTTTCCTGCTGACCACTGCTCTGTTTTGCTTTAGGCTTGTTAGCCAGGAGGGCAGATTAGGATTGGTGGCCAGTAGAGTTAAGCCGAGCACTGCAATGCTCACGCACACATCGCTGCGAATGTCAGGAAGCGAGGGGGAGAGTGTACAGAGATTACAGGGTGGAAAAAGATCCAAAGTCCACCCCTGTGAATCAAAAGTTATGCAATCACTGAAGGTGTAATAGACGGCATCACAGCAGGGCGCTGAGATAAATTAAACACGGCTTGATGAGTCAACTGGAGATTATTTCCAGCTACTATCAAAGGCGTACCAAAAGGCTACTCTTGGCCCTTGAGTACACGTTACAAGGATCAGAATGAAGACGAAAGACCACAAAAAAAGTGTTCAGATTGTACTCCCACTCTGTCACTACATTGTTTTCATCTCCTGCTTATTTTTAGACTCGTCAAGTGGCCTCTGCTTTGGTGCCTCCAGGTATCAGAGTGCTCCATGCCCGGCAGTTCATCAGTGCTGCTCACATGCCCCTGGCTATATTCTCCTGTTTTTTTTAATGTTACGTAAGTGGGCTGGAGCCAAGTAGCACATCTATTTGCCAGGTTCGGTGGTACAAAGATACTCTGATACCACTCTCCATCGCTGCATCTCTCTCTCTCTCTCTCTCTCTCTCTCGAAGAGACAGTTTTTCAAAGCGCACTCAAACCCTTGACAAGTCTCTGCTCACTCTGGATGCTTTCGTCTTTTTGTCTTTTTGTGTGTCGTGCCTCACTTCAAATTCAAACGCCGAGGCTTCTCTCCTAAAGCTCCGTCAGTGTGGGTGCGCAGGCAATGAAGAGGCCAAACAGGCGATGGCCCTCTGTGGCCTTTCACAGTCAAATCATTCACGCAGCTGAAAAAAACCTTTTGAAGGATCCGAGGTAGAAACTCGCCCTCGCCAATAGCCAGCGGGCAAACAGCCAAGGTGAGGAGAGCGGAAAGTCTAATAAACGATGGGGTATAGTTTCCAAAGAAATATGTGACAGAAAAAGAAGTCATTGGTGTGGAAATGTTATTTTCCGTGGACGAAGGCCCTTTGAGATGCCTCAACCTTGAAGTGCTGGTGAGTCTATGAGGGGTCCATGGTTTAACTGTCTGTTGGCTCCACAACCACCGATATCATCAACACTGACACGAGCCTGAGGAGGTCTGAGGGAAACATTAATACACCTCTTAAATCGATAACACACAGTGTGCACGCACCGGTACCTTTATGTCTCATTCACCATCCATTAGACTCAAAAACCAAGGTTCTCTTTTCTTTGTCTTGCTCCAAATTTTCAATATTGTTTTGAGAAAATCTGCAAAAGAAAGCGTCTTTCCATCCACTATCTTTATGCAAATGTAAGGGCATTGATTCATCCAGATAAGCAATAGGTGGAGGCAACTAGTCCAAAAACATGATGCAATTGCAGAAGTGGACGCGTCAAGATGTCGTAATTAACCAGGGTTCAATCAGACTTTAAACAGTGAAAATTAAGCTGCGTACCACTTCTTCCTTATAACAACGCACCTTGACCTTTAACTGTCTTACTTGTATATCTGCTGCAAACAAGCACTTAGGGTCATAATAACCAGAAAAGCATGCGAGCTTGCATCCTGCAAAACGCAACAGGATGTAGTAGAGCATCCTGGCGTTGCTGCATTTGACATACTTCATCTTTTCCTGGCGTACTATATATATGATGTTAGTATTAGAACACACAGACAATGAAGAAATCCTGCTGGAAAAAGATGACATTCCCGTTTGTTTCATGTACTGATGTGAGACAGGTTACATCAGATCAGTTTGGAGCGATGCGGAGACGGTTTGAGACTCATTTTTCTTCTCTTCATCGGAGCGCAAGCTCGAGTAGACATGGAAAACATGCACTTCATGTACATCATTATTTATTCCCGAAATCTGTTTCTATTGCACTGTGTTGCATTTTGCTTACTTATTCATCCCCAAACTTTTCTACCTCCGTCAAGTGTAGGAAAAAAACAAACTTGAAAATGAAAACAGGCAGATGGGCTATTGTTTGCTCTGCAGCCACGAGGGAAATTCATAATTGAAATGAGCTGAATCACTGATAGGAAGTCATCAGACGAGTTATCAGCACTGCTGCAGCCAGGGAGCACACCTTCTCCTTCAGTGTGTGCGCGTGTGTATCGGTGTATGCGTGTGTGTGTGTGTGTGTGTGTGAGTGCATGTGGGGATACATGCAGACACTGTAATAGGACTGCAGTTATTCTGTCAGAAAAGATGACAAATCCCATTAGTGCCGGTGGGCACATCAAAGATGCAGGTTCAGGATTTGACTTCCTTGCTGTGTCTGTGTGTGTGTGTGTGTGTGTGTGTCTCCCTGTGACTAAGGGGAAGCTTAACATTCTCTGCATGTTATCACTACTGTCACTCAGCTGTGCTTGGCACACACTCAAAAACATAATGGCAAACAAAACGACAGCAGACAGTGAACCACAGAGAACAACATACCGAAACCCCGGCGTCTGGGAGATGCAGAGCTACGAAAAAAAATGTGTAATTTCCGCAAGACACATCATGTTATCTAACCGCAAAATAAATACAGTTTTTTTTCTAAGCCAGAAAATCCGTATAGCTCCAGTAAAATCCTCTGCAGTGCCCCCCACACCCGCACACAGCGGTCTTCACCATCACAGCCCTCCATCCTTTTATTCATCTGTCCCAGATTCTGCCAGCGGCGTCACGAACACACAAAAAAGAAGAAATCTACTCATGTAAGAGAAACGTTTCACCACAACAAGAAAGAGCAACAAGATGTGGGTTAATTGGACAGCTGGTAATTGGAGCGCTTTCGTCTCTTTGCTGCCACAAACAGTAATCAGTGGGAACAGGGAAGTGGAGGATTGGGGGAGAATCTCAATGGCTTAGAAGCACTGGTGTGATGGAAAATTAGTAAGAAGTGTGGCCTTAAAAAAGACCAAAAAAATGCACATCAAAGAACCAGCTGGTCCGCACACTCGACTTTCAGCGTCAAACTGTGTTACACAGCAGACAACAGGGATACACATTATTTGTCACACCTCCGAATGAAGTTCTTTCACTGTTGTCTCAGGATCCCGTAATTTATGCTGATTAAGTCAAGATATTTACACGCTTCACAAAAGCTATTTCTTTTTTTTTTTTGTTTCCCAATGTCATATTTCATATAAAAAAATGTTATTCAAGCTGCTTAGCAGTCTATCACTGCATGTTTTTGTGTGTTTGGCTTTCCCAACAGAATACAGGATTTCCTTTCTCCAATGGTGGGCAGTACAGGGCTTAACTCAGGTAGCTGGTTGAGTTGGAGCTAATTTTTTTACTATTTTATATCATATAAAGTAAAAAATAATCAAAAAGATTACATTTTGTTGGCATATTAGAGTTAGAGGTTTCTTCAGAGGACATTTTAGATATATAGTCATCGTTCCAGAGAAACTGTCAACAGCCATAAAAAAACATTGCGGCCATGTTTTTAGATATAAAATGTTGAATAAACCAGGATATGAATTATATATGAACAAACCCCTCTGTAATCACCTTCAGAATATAGATAGAAATTAAACTGGAGTGTTTTGTGTATGTGAGTGCTACTGCAGATGTGTGGCTCAGAGTATGAGGAACAACTTATTTTGACATTTTGAGAAGATATTTATTTTAAAAATCCATTATATTTTTTAAACACTACAGGTAAACATGTAGAGCGAAATTTAACAGACGCCTGAGGGAGAAGCCTTGATTGTCCTGAGGAAATATTTAATGAGGAGACACAAGTGAAGACGCCTGAGTGGATGGACAGGAGTGGTAATGGTACATGAACCTGTACTTGTATAGCGCTTTTCTCATCTTCTAACCACTCAAAACATCATTCACCCATTCACACACTGATGGGAGGAGCTACCTGCCCACCAGGACTAACTGACATTCACACAATTTTGGGATTAAGTGTCCTAATTGTCTAGAATATTATGTATTAGTGTGTATTTAACTCAACCAGCTGCAACATTACAATAATACTTTAATGCTTAATGCTGGATGTCGTAATTTTACACTTATTGTATAATTATTACCATATAATGGCTGTATGATTGTCTGTCTATGATTTATGAAGAAGATGTATTGAGTGGCCTGTTGCTATTACTTTAAGACTTTTTATTGCCAGTTCACATCACAACATAATCTGCCGTGCTAGTAAAAAATTAAAAAGGTATTTAAATCTGGCGTAATGTTTTCAGTAATTTACTGCATTTGAGAAGCGCTAATAGAGGTCACAGAGCTTTGCTTTACATCGGTGAATGACCTGTGTTAGCGACCTCACGAATTTAACGAAAAAGCGACAGTTCTGTGGTCGCCGTGTGTGAACAGGTGGTTTCCCTGTTGGCCGGGTCAGAGGGAGCAGCTGCCTCCGCAGGGTCACATGAGGAATATGAAGCTGACGGAGAGGCACTCCAGTCACACCGCAGACACCGTGTAGCCTGGAGCGTTTGCACGCGTGGGCCTAAGAGCGTGACCTCGATGCACTGACCCCCAGAAACAACTGAGAAAGCGTTGCATGTTGCGCGATGAAACGGGTTGGTGAAGTGATTGTTTGGGATGAAAAGGCCTGCGGCGGGTTCGAGATTTAGAGGCGATGAGCACGGATGCAGGCACGACCTCCGTTGCAGTCGAAGATAACACGAGGTGGAAAGTGTCAAAGTGTCTTTACTCAAGAGCTGCAGACTGTCAGCACAGTTCTGGGGGGCTGACAGGTTGTTTTTTCCAGATTGAAAGGTTTTTATACTTTTTGAGCTTTGACTTTGAGACTTTTTTTCACTTTTACTTGTGACATGTTCTGCATTTTTATACTTTTAGGTGTTTCATGCTAGCAATGCTTAATCCAAACATATTTTACTTGTGATACTTACTCCTATCCCCCGTATAGAGGAACTTCATCCATAAAAAGAAACACTTCATAACGTAGGAAAGCAATTACTATTGAGAAAGATGGTAATAGCGGAACTTTACGAAACAAAGCTTCTGCCATCTGAAATTGTTCGATAGAAATATTAAATATTTTACTTTACATTTGCAGGATGTGGCAGACGGTCTCATCCAAAGCTGCTTATGCTGCTTAGTATTCATGATTAAGAAAGCAACAGATCAAATGAACACGAGCCCTTTTTCTAGTTTGATTTCAGTGAAAGCTTCTTCAGAAGTTCAACTTGCTCGCTGGACTAAAAAGCTTTCAAGTCATGCTCTTGAGAAAATGTCCATTTCACTTTCTTCAAAGTAAAATCTGGTACCAAAAAAGGTTTAATATCCGTCCATTATAGAAGAACAATTCTCCACACACTGCCATTAAGAAATAATGATCACTTTGTCGCTCCTGTCCGATAAAGTCTGTTTAAACCTGGACTCACATAACTCACAGCATGGCTGCATTTACAGACATTCAAATTTAAAAGCCCAGTATATCTATTACTAATATTGTATTCTTTACTGTTCTATTACTGTTTATTTATATATATATTTTTTTGGTATTTTTTTATTTACCGTATGTGTCTCTTGCTGCCGTAATCCTGCAATTTCCCCACTCGGGTCTAATAAAGGATTATCTTATTTTTTTTCTTAGTTCCAGTGGAGAAGGAACAATGAGTATTCAAATGCTTTATGTAAATTTCATTAATACGATAATAAAAGCGAAAGTATGTAAGAGTAATCAAGAAAATGCACTTAAAAATGATTCAAAGTAAAAGTATTCAATGTCCCCTGTGACTGTTATTCTATTACATGGCATTAATTAGGTTGTAATTAATCATTTCCGAATGAGTAAGAAGTTCTCATAACTCAAGTGACACCTTCACAGTGCTTGTTTTGAGCAAACCTCAAAATGATTCAAGTAATAGCAAATCCACCGATTGGTTTAGCTGGCAACATGAAATGTACAAATACATGTTTTCTCAATCGGCTATCAAGTTAATGTTTCAGTTGCACTCTTGGGTGTTTTAATTTATAACAAAACATCATTTATTTTAAGCTCTTTGTATGTATTTGATGCAAAAAGATGACAAATTTGAATGTAAAAGAGTAAAAAAATACAACATGTGTCGTAGAAGTATGAAGTCACGTGAAAAGAAAACCTCCAATGTGAACTGAGTACTCGATCGTAATCCAATCAATCTTCCTAACCACCACCAGAGGGCAACAACGAGCCAACAGGCTGAATATACACCTAAAGAAGAAACTTTACCTTTTGCTGCCTTGTGTTCAGACCGACATGATTGACATTTGACTTCTCCAACCACTCGTTCCTCCATGTTGTGCCTCCTCCTCTCTTCCAGCCTGTGACCCAGAAATCGCCCTCAGCGCGTCATGAAGGACGTCTCAATTCCTAAAATGTGTCTCGAGGAGAGAGGAGTCTTGCCCGAGGACGGAGCTATGAGCGAGGATGCACAGGTGTGTCCTTTTGAGGAAGTCTTTTCGGCACCTATGATGTCGAAAAGAGACGGGACACATTAGATGGAGAAGTGAATTGAATTAAAAGTAAATATGTATATATACATTGTCATGAACACTTTCAATATGAAAGCCAATTAAACGCTTTCATATTTAATTGGCTTCGCTTTAAAACGGCGGCTCCAAAGGCACGAAGGTTTATTTTTATTAAATGCCTGTTGCCTCGACTCCTCTTTCCTCTCCTCGACTCGCTTCCTTGCCATCCTCGGCTTGCATATCAGGTAGGAGGCACTAACACGACAGGAAAGGAGACGAGGAAAGGAATCGAGGAGGACTCACAAACTGAGAAATGAGGAGAGCGCCACGTCTGTCACATTCGGAGCGGCTTGTGTCAGAATTCCTCCAGCTGGTGCGAACAAATTGAACAAGAGACAGAAAAAAAGAAGAAGAAAAAAATGGTTCAGAGAAATCAGAAGCGCTGCGGCTCCTGAGTGTGAATAAAGGTTTACCAGCGACGTCGCAGAATATCTCAGGGCCGCGTCTGAGAATCAGCATCGTAAACGTGTGAATGGATTTGCTAGTCGGCATCAGCGGGAGCTGACTTTCTCACACTCACACACAGACACACACACAGACACACACACACACTGAGAGCGCTGCACAGCCTTATGTGAGTCGGCGACCTTCGCACAGACAAGGACAAACACAACCACAGATAGCAGCAAAGCCCTTAAATCCGGCTGGATTGATCAAGGAGCGCAGTGAGACGTAAAATACACTCATCCAGATGAGAAGCTGAGGTGATGACGCCGGGTAGCTCAGAGGGGACTCTGCGGATAAGCTGGCCCGTGATAGTTCAGGGCAACAGATTATTATATAAAACTATTTAAAAGGGCCTAAAACAAACATTAAGGAAACAAAGAGAAAAATAAATCACTGCTGTGTCAAAGCAAATTTATTTGAATCTGCCTCGAGGCACAGGTAGCAGTCGCTCATCCGCCAACAGCGCTGAAATCTACATCGATTACACAAGATCTGACTTCCTCGCCCGCTTCCTTTACTTCCGAAAACTTTTTTTTTTTTTCGACAGGCCTCACTGTCCTCTGCATCAAAGTGTGTGACTAACTGAGGGCTCCCATCTGTCCGCTTCACTTTTCACACCTCTTTTCCTGCTCTGTACCTCTCTGAACATGATGGATGCTCTTGAAAGCATCGGGGACAGCTGGTCGTTTAGTCTGGAGGTAAAGACAAAAAACACGCCGCGCGACTGTCGAGAGGGGCGCAGAGGGGGAAATGTGAGGCGGGGGTGGGAGGGGTGGGGGGGGTGGAGGGGGTTGGGGAAGTTTGAACGTTTTTTTTTGTTGGCTGACGATTACAGAGCCGCATTGAAATGCTGCAGATAATAGCCTGCGGGTCAAACTGGTGGCCCGGGGAGCATCCGACACCTGCTGCCATTCATTCAAGGTGACAATAAGCCGATGTCAAGTCCGAGTTGTGGTTCTGCAGCGTGTCCAGCCTCTGTGTGTGTGTGTGTGTGTGTGTGTCAGAGAGGATTTATAACAAGCTGTGCTGCATAGAGTTGCCTACATGGATTAGGTAAAATGTAATTTACAACAACAACAAAAGGCGGTGACATAATATGAAAGCCCCTGCTGCCTGCAGCATAACCCACCCAGCATCTGAACTGATCACCTCAACAAATCACTCCGCATGCAGCCAATCTGTTGCAGAACAACAAGACTTCCACCACATTCACCTCGAGAGGCAGGCGGCAGCGGCCTTTGTTCTGCAGCACACTTGGGACCGTGCATGGATATTTACCGCCACTTTCTCAGACACCGCGTTTCACCTTGCTTGTTCAAAAAGAAAGGAAAAAAAGGCAAAGACGGAGCTTGCTGAGGTTTAAAAAGCGGTCTCCAGCTGGCAACAAACACCAGAGATGGAGGTCGATGCTCTCCATCGCTGAGCAGCCTATACCCTTCAAACGCTCAGACAGCCATGAGAGCCCCAAGAGACCATCAGTTCCTGTTCTGTATCCAGCTCTCACTGCTGCTGCCCTTCCCACTCACTCACACACACACAAAGAGCATTTAATTCATACCAAAGGGCGCTCTGCTGCTTCAGTAAGGTGGCGGCTGCCTTTGCACCTGGGCGTCAGGGGGTGAAAAAACATCTGAGAGGGGAAGAAAGAAAGGAAAGACTCAAAGTTCACTGTCAAAGCAACTTCCAAGAGTTTTCAGGAATTAATTGAACGGAAAGGCCGCTGGATCTCGGCAGCAACAACTGAATCACTTCCCCGGATCTGCTCTTTTGAACTCTCCACGTGCCGTACAGAGCAACGCGGTTCGATGAAGCACATGTGTGTTGGTACTCAGAGGTGTTGACTTTGTTTTTTGCTTAACGTTGCCCTCATTTTTTAACACTTTCCCCTATGTGGCTTTGCTGTGGTTGCAACACACGCCAGCAATTCAAACACATTTAAAGTACACATATCAAACCAAACGCATATGATCCAGCGGGGTTATCGAAAGGCTTTTAAACAACTCTTTTTAAAAAGCCAGGATTACACACGTTTTAATTTTCATGCCCTGTTGTGCATGAGGTTCGTATAATGTGTATTAATTATTACTCTCCAGTATTTTGTATCGCTCTACAAGTGAGCCCACTTGATAATTAGATCTTAATCTCGATGGGACGTTTAACTATGGAAATTAAGAATTATCCTATTAAATATGTATTAATGTGCATACATTTCCAGAACAGAACATTTAATAAAGTCGTGCTCAAGTCTCAATTTGTTGACATGTTACAGATGGATCATGTTGGATATCTCTTTTCATCAATTCATAAATCAGAAAATACTATCAGATATAACATGTTGCATAAATCAGGATTTGAATGATAAATCAAACATCAGGAAAATATGGGGGGAAAAATAGTTGAGAAAAATGCCTTTAAAAGATATACTTATTGTAAAGTTTGTTACATTTTGCAACTACAGGTTAATATGGTAAAAATAAAGCGGAAGAAATATTCCCCTAGTGCCTAATATGGGTCTGAATCCATTTTTTTCCCTCAATTTGCAACGTAGGTCTTCCGTCTCCAAACGTAGAACCCGTGGTGATGTCACCGGGGTTAACGGACAAGAAGCAATTTTTTGTACTCATAACTTAGATATTAATTTGGAGTTCTAAGCTCCTTGATGCCAGCAACAGCTCAACACAATGTTAGTTTGATGCTACATCCTCAAGTGTACAATTTGCATCTAAACGGAGGAACAGATTAAACCGAGCGCAACGTTGGCTCATCTCTCACCACAATCTGTTCTGCTCCATCCACCGCGTTGCAGAGTGTGAGCCGATTGTTGGACGAGGACGAGTTCAAGCGCGCTCAAGAGGTTCACGGGGATCTTCACAGTAATCAGCCACCCACTCCTATAAACACGGATCAGACACTGGCTGCGTGTGTGTCAGGTGGACAGAAGAGGTGCGACTGGGCAGCACAAAAATGACACTGCACATCCTCTCCACTCTGCCCTCACCTGCAGCAGAGCCGGTGATGACACTCGTTTTCGGCTTGGATGAACTCGGGTCAAATAGCTGGAAGTCACATGCGCGAGTCAAAGATAGCCCCGGGGCCTTCACTGTGACAGCAATATAGGTGAATGTAAAAACTGTCACACAAATAGTATTAAAGCATGATGAGGTTTTTTTTTTAGCATGTCAAACTCAGAAATTTTACCATTATGAGGTCAGTCATTAAGGTTTGAATGATTTGTGCTCATTTCTCTTCAGATGAGCAACTCTTAACAAGTCACTTTTAATGTACACTGTTTTTGGCAAACAGCTTCAAAGCCAGCTAGCATTCTTGGTCAAGTACCAAAGTAAAAGTTTGAGAAACAAACTTGTAATCTTTAATGTCGCCATTTGCGTATTCTTTAGTCAAATATACAGAGGTGAAATTTAAGTCTGTAGCTCACAAAACTTGATGTTACCATTATATTTAGTTTATTGAGCCACGTTTAGCTTTTTTTTTAAATATATACTTGGCAGTGATCACGAGCCGCGTAAGCATATCGACACTAAACAAATCACACAAGCATTTATCAATTTCAGCGCACCATAAACTTTTATTCACAGGTTGGTGTCAAACTGCAAAACACATTTTAGAGCAACCTGAAGCAAGGCTTTAAGTTGAGCAATTTGTAAATGAACACTGGTTTTAAAAATTGTGACAAGGCACTGTAGCTCCAGCTGCATTTCAACAAACATACAAAAAAAAACTGATTATATTAACATTTATTCTTCACGCATCTGCTCAGTTGTGGAATAGAAAACTAGTTACTGCCATCTAGTGGGAGGTCACAGTAAAGGACATTACAAAAACACTGGGAAACAATTTCAATGACACATTAAACAGCAAGGCAAGAGATTCAAGACACCTCAACACCCTAAAAAAAAAAAAAGAAAAAAAAAGTTAGCCACCACATCTATTATCCCCATTATCTAAACAGAAGTTCTCTTTAAAACCATGTGCCTCAGTGGATCTTACCGTGTTCACGTCTTCAAAGACAAAGCTTTTCCCCTCGGTGGCCATGTCTTTGTCGGCAGGGTCACAGTGCTCTCCCGCGTCACTCTCAGTAGTACCGGACTGAGAGATGGTTGGCATCAGGAGACAGACGGTGTGATTTATAAGGTTTTAGTCAAATGATTTTGGATTAAAGTTGTATATAGCAAGTAGTCAGTATTATTAAGTGTCACATCAATCTCCATAATTCAAACAGATTCTCTTTAAAACCATGCGTCTGTCGATCTTACCGTGTTCACGTCTCCAACGGCGAGGCATTTCACCTCGAACTCCATGTCGCTCTCCGTGTTGTTTTGCGAGCAGTACTCTTCACTCTCAGTCTCGACAGTACTGGGCTGAGAGATGGTCATCATTAGGAGCACGACGACGTGCATAAATACGGTTTTATGCAAAGGCTTTTTAATTATAGTACATTGCAAGTGTTGAGTATTTTTTTAAGCGTGTACATATTCATTAGGAACTGAATATGTGGTCATGTACAGAAGATGAACCCTGAGTCGATGCTCATTTCCCTTTCAGATTAGAGACACAGGAGAGAGCGCGTCCTTGTACATTTAAAAAGAAAGTTAATTTTCAGCGCAGTGCGAAGTGGAGCAAACCGCGTACAAAGTCGGCTCAACCTGAGCACCTACCTCAAAATCGGGATCTTCCTCAAGGCCTTCGTCCTCAGCGAGCTCCTGATTGAGGAATGCCTGCACCCAGGTCTGAGTCTCCTCTTCGTCATCCTCATCATCATCTAACTCATCCTGCTTTCTCTTGCTGCCCTTTCCACAAGGTTTTGTAGGAGAGACTCTAATTTCTGTTGGGAAACAAAGCTCATTTCTAAATTACTACAATCACAATTCTGTACAAAGAGTATTGCTATGCTCCATGTTTATAAAAAAAAAGGTAAAGTTGTACTTTATTTTGTTGCATTTTAGTATTCAAGTTGGCAAACTTACAAGTTGGTTTCGGCACAAATTGATAAGAGCGACACAGTAGAGATTTTTGAATCTTTTTCAACCTACTGCATGGGCTGAGCAACAAGTGAAGTTTGTTTTACCCCTAGTCAGAAGTTGCTGCACTATACAATCTTTGACACGCCTATTGGGCTAAAGTTGGACTTTACCGTCACCTGAAAACAGATCATCCTCACCTAGAAAAGTTTAAGGAGATATGCATAGTGAACATCTTTGGCCCTTAGATTTTAGACCAACTTTGAAGTAGCCAGTGATTATTTCAAAACATCTGAAAACTGTTACCATAAGAATTTCTCTTTTTTTTTTTTTTTAAATCATAGACTTCTATAATACCTGGTGAGAGGGAGCACCCGATGCTGCTGGACATCGGGTAGCCCATGCTGCTCTGCACCCAGCGGGGCAGGACGGACAGCAGAATGCGGGTGATCTTGTGCAGGCGCTTGCGGCCGGAGAGGCTCTGGCGTGCGGGGCTGCAGACCGCGGGGCTGACGGTGACCCGCTCCTGAGGCTGCCGGAAGCCCAGCACCCACCAAAACCCGCGGTACGTGCGCATCTGTGAGCGAGAGACACGTCAGGCTGGCAGTAAAGCCAACAAGTTATATGCAAAAATATAAAAAACATTAAGCTAGCTGCTGCTCGTACCACGAGGCCGAAGGGCCAGAAGAGGCCGCGCAGCACGGCGCGAAACACACCGCCTCTCTTCACAACCACGGCGGCTTCCTACAGGGGGAGGACACGACGCAGGTGAAGACGAGCAGGGTCACTGTTGAGCATTTACGCGCCTTTGTGTTACTGCAGAAGACCCATCAGTCTTACCTCGGTGTTTTCTGGCTGCTCCAGCTCCACGATGTCTTGGCAGATTTCAGAAGTCATCCTGCTGCGGGTCAAAGCCTCGTGAACCGGCCGGCCGAGGGGTGAGGAAGTGAGGAAGTGAGGTGAGGAAGCGAAGTTGAGGGACTACACCAGTGCGCGCGTATGTATGTGTGTGTGTGCGGGTTTTGGTGGGTGAGATGTACCCTGAAGTCGCTACGGTTTAGCCAACCAGGAGGGACAGACGCACCTGGCGCAATTAGAGCGGAACAATTAACAAATCCCGCCAATCAACCGGCTGGAAGCCGCGAGTTGGTGGTCACGTGACCGTTTTTTTTTTTGTTTTAACATCAGAAGGTCAAATACAATCATATCATAAACTTCTGCAAACCACTGCTAATGCTGTGAGGCTACAGACCTCCTACCCATGTATTTATTGCAGATTTTCCACGGTGATGAGCGAGTGTCCTGCTGCACATCAGAGCAGTGAATGAACCATTAACAGAATATGTATGTACTATTTTAAAACAACAAAGCAAAATATATTTCCTTGTTCTAGTCTTTTTTGATGGTAAAATAATAATCTACTATCTAAATACTAATGCAAGATACCTTTTTTGCATTGCTCATAGCTTTTGCAAACTCCACGTTGCACCAATCAGAGCACTGCGTTAGACATTTTTTATTTGCCATGTTTTACATACTAAAATTGCTATAAAATCAGGCTATGAATGAAATATGAACTAACCCCTCCGTAAAAATCATTCAGAATATATACAGGAATTAAATTGGAAAGTTTATGTGATACATTTTATGACCTTTTAACTAGATATTGCCACAACTCTTTCAGAATTAATTTCTTACACCCATGGACGGATTAAGAAGCCACGACACAAAAAAAATCGTACGACATGTTCAGGTTGATGACCACATGACGGCGTGCGTTGGATATCTTCGGACTGTTAGACACACAATTGTGTGATAGGCTTTATTCACAATTATTTGACATTTTTTCAACCCAATTAATTAAGAACTAAAAATAATCAGCAGCTTCATTGCTCGTGAAAATATAATTAGCAACACGCCTGATGTTCTGAGAGGCCGGGAGATGCTGCGCCTCCGCTCCTTAGCATATGAAGAGGTTTAAGAGAGAGGCCCATCATTATGCTTCCATACTTGACAAGCTCCTTAATTGGGAACTATTTCCGGCCCTGGCTTTCGTCACATTTACGCATCCGTTGATGCGTTTGCACCAAAAAGTGGGAAGTGGCGCTGTATAAAAGCAGCCTCTCCTTCATCCTCTTGCTAATCTACAACCCAGCCTGTGTGCCACAGACAGTCAAGGACAGTCAGTGATGGCCAAGGACGCAGTCACGCGGACGTTCAGCATTGGATCTATTTGCAGTGGAACGGAAGCCTCCGCTGATTTCTCCACAGCAAGGAGACACAGCAGCGCAGGAGTCCGTGCACTCCTGTGGGCGACCAGCAGCGCGAGGTCCTTCGGGTGCTCTCTAGGATCGGATTTCCAGACGAGCCGGGAGAGCCTTTATCCGAATATCCTGACACCTGAAAGCATCCCTCAGTTCACTATACCAACTCTGTCTGTGCAGAGCAGCTCAAGATCATTGGACAAGGAGACGGGGGAGGATTCAGAAGAAGGCTTAGGGAGTTCTGGGACCGAGCGGGAGTCGTCTCTGTCTCCTTCATCTACCTCATCCTCACGCTTCAGTGTGCTTGTGTCAGACCGAAGGGCCGAGCGGAGCGTCTCAGACCCCTTCGCCCGGAGGCGAGCTCTTCAGAGGGAGGTGTCCTATCCTTGCACCGACGCCGAGGCCCAGCACTGCCTGGACCCTGCCAGCAAAGCCGCCCTCTCCCTGCCACACCTGACCAAAGTCACGACCTCGTACGGCTTCATCACCTTGAGCCAGAGCCCGCAGATGGCGAGCGAGGGGGCACTTCTCTACCAAGCCGGGCTGCGGCGCCTAAACAAGGACGAGGACGCCGCATGCTGCCTGAAAGACAAGAGGAAGTTGCCTCAAAAGTTAACGGACTCACAGAATCAAGAAACGTCAGTAAAGGCAGAGATGAAAGCTTCTCCTACCTCCCGCATCGGCGCTATAGTCTCATCACCTCCTCCCATGCCCAGGAAACCAGATGGCAAGCACAAACATCGCTTCTACCAGGTCATAAGGAAACACTTCACCGCCCGCCGTTAGGATCAAAATCAACTGCTTTAATACACCTTAAATTGTGCATTTATTATTTCAAAAACATGCAAATTGTCTTTCATGTCCTTTTGTCTTGTCAGTAGACAGAAATGTCAGATCAAGCTGTAAAAACTCATGAAAAATGTACCAATTGTCACTTAAAAAAATAAACCAACACAAACAGGCCGCTGCAATATTATGTGTATTATGTTTGAGTTTTTCTCCATCCCATTTTACTTCAAAGTTCCCGTTTCGGGAGAAGCTGTTCATTTTTTGGCAAAGAAGTCAAACTGCTGAGGAGCATGGAAGGTCATCTTTACAATAACGTCCAGAAAGTGAATATTTATAGTGGTGTTTAAGGTTAATTAATTCACCCAACGCTTTCAGGATCTTAAATGTCACTCGCTTTCAAGCTGTCTGTATTTAGCCCCCCGGTTGAAAACGTCTGTACGGCTTCCACTATTAGCCAGAAAGGCGGACCTGCATGAGTGTGAGCCCAATTTGCCCCTCAGGCTGAGAAACCAAGGCGTTCTTCCTCCTTAGCATATGAAGAGCTTCGGTGGAGAGGCCCTTAATGACGGTGGACTAATGCGTCCTCGCAGCCCGCGTCTTCAACTCTCCCACACACTGCGATCTAGTGGCTAAATATCATTGTGATGCAGAGTGCTTCTGCTCAAAGTGAATGAAAATACAACAACGAGTCCCACAAGAATAGATGGTCCCAGGTCATCTGAAATTATAATCACTCGCCGTGTTGTTTGTTTATGTGCATGACGTAGGTCATTTCACGTGAATGCTTTAAGCCAAATAAGGGTTTCCGCTTTCATTTTAGTCACTGACACAGTGGTTCACAACCTTTTTCTTTAAGGGACCAGTTTTCTCTCATTGAGTAAACTGAATAACCCTGAGTAAGTGACATATTTTATAGATATTTTATGTTACATTCAACGCATAACAATAACGGTGCAGAACAACTGATACATTGTACAGTGACAGTAACAGTGTGTAAAGATTTATGGGGTTTTATTGGCATAGATGTATTTTCATTGGAGTATAAAAAGCCTGAAAATAAGAATCGAAAGCATGAAACTCGTGAGCCATTTGTTTCTACACAAGGAGCTGGTCCTCTTCACAGTCCGCTTTGATGCACCGCCATGTTTCTACGGTAGCCCAGAATGGACAAACCAAAGCACTTTTTTTTATCTGAAAGATCTTAGTTCCCGACACATTTGTAAAAAAAAATAATAATAATTAAAAGGGTGAGCTGCGAAGTTTTCAGTTTAGTGCAATCTGCAACTCCACCACTAGATGCCGCTACAGGTCAACGTGAGGCGTTTGTGCGAAACGAATGAGTTAGTGTGAATATTGCATCAAAGATGAGTTCTCCTGTTATTTTTTTGGAACTTTCAAATATATTTTCCCCCCTCAAAGTCAACAAACAGCTCAGACTCTCTTTGAAAAGAGATGCATGTGATGTTAAAACATTCATGTTTGTAATTTTAGAACACACAGCAACATGCAGTGTCCATTAATTAAATCCATTAAAAATAAAGCAGGTAACATACTTTATTTCACTGTTTCTCAGTGTAATTCAACTTTAGTGACTGAAGAAATAACATGAGTCAAAATCCTGACTTTCACAATGAAAGGCTTTAAGACAAAGTAATATATATATGATGACTAATTGAGGCACAATTTCCTTGTATGACATATTTTAGAAGAAGAAAAAGTCCCTCTGCGGTGTTGTATTGACAGAGAGCTCAAACACAATGACAGGCTTCTTCATTACAATGAGCATCTGATTCATAACTCGCAGATGATTTTTAAAAAAAATGTCTTTGCCTTATTAGGCTGTTTAAGATTTGGAAGTACAGTTTGGTTCTCGTCACCGTCTGTCACAACACGACAACACTTGTCGTGTCATTGTGGTTTACAAAGAGATGGTGAGTCACAGGATGAGAGTCCTTCAGCAGCTTCCCCTCAAGAATAGACTCCACGTCGCCTGACAGCACACAAAAGGACTGAAATAAGGAATATTATAATATTACATTATAGACGCATTTGTTGGAGTTTTCTTTGTATCACTGACATCGCAGCTATCAGGATCTCCCAAAACGGTCACTTGGATCGTTCGTTGCCGTCATGTTATGAGTTCTTTGTTGATGATGAATTCAAGATGCTTCATAGGCTGTGTTTACACACATATTATATTGTTGTTTAGTTCTGATTGCCTTCCTGCAAAATTAAAGATCGTGATATTGATGATAATGTCTTCTTAATTACAGTTGGAGTCATTCAATTATTAAAGTGGGACGCAATCAACCAAGTCATTGCTTATTCTGACTTTTCGGCATCAAACCAATTCTCATCAGCAATACTGACCTCTGACCTCTCAGCTAAAGAGGCAGCCTGGGCAGAGATCGACGAAGCGTTTTTCATGATTGCAAAGCAAGTTATTATATAGTTGTCAACAATCCCCCACCCCACACACACTTGTGCAAAATATTGCCGCGTTAAATCATCTCGGTCTTTATCTGCTGAAATATGTGACCTTTCTTTTCAAGTCAGTGAAAAGCAAACACTCCCACACGCGAGCCCCTCTGGAAAGGGCGTTGCATGTGTAAAGGCTGAAACTGCATCATCCAAAAGAGAGAAGTTCATGCTGAGGCTACACACGGCGAATGTAGATCAACTGAGAAAAGAAGGAAACCAGAGTGCAAATTGAAGGGGCTTTGCTGTATAACTGCTCTTCCCCATCTCTGTCAAGTTGAGGTTAGCTCAGAGAGCAGCTCCTGCCCCCAGAACAGAAACCACTTTTCCGGTACCAACCTCAAAGCTCAGACTGAAAACAATTGGCGCAAAAGATAACGAGGGCAGAAAAAAACCCACTTTGAAACTGCACGCACACACACACACACACACACAAGAGAGAGAGAGAGAGAGACGCAGAGAGAAAAGGCGGCCGAGGGAGTAACTGAGACAAAAAGGAAGTATTTTGGAGAGGCACTGCGGTAGCCACCTGTGAGCTCCAGACACACACACACACTCATGCGCACACGCTCACACACACACACACACGGCGTTCAGTGACAGCAGTTAACTGCGAGAGACGTGGAGGAACAGGTTAGGAGCTTGAATCTTTGTCGGTTCCTGATGGCGTCGGGTCCGGGCAGCAGAGGGGAGGAACGGCCGCCAGCGCTGCCCGTCAAGCAGCACAGGTAAGACGCACAAACTGTCCCCTCGAGAAGTTCAGGATTATTCAGCAATATCTCCGATTCTCGGAATATTAATCCATCGTCACATGAGGCCGGATCAAAAAAGAAAAGATCATACTTCATTGGAATAAAAGTAGATTTCATGTGAATATAATCTATTTTGTAACGTCTCGAATCCCGCAGTGCATGTTTTTTTTTCGTAATTTTGTGCGTCTTTTCTGTCCTCCAGACTCTCCAGTGTGGAGTCGGACTGTGCGATGCTCAGCCCCGCTGGACTCCGGCATGAAAACTACGCGTCCGACGACGTCTTCCCCGAACCCACAGATTGCCAGGCAGCCCAGTGCCCCATCCACCAGCGCTACGGTGGGCTCACGGGAGAGGGGACGAGGGGAGGTTACGTCAAAAGCAAAACTGCTCGCGGCCTCTAAAATGTCACTGTGGAAAAAACAATTCCATTCAAATGTCATGTCGGCTAACGGTATCGTTTACTGTTCCCAATTCTGGAAACAACGTGTGAGCGGCGTCTTACTGCATAATGTGTGATTCTGCCTTCTCAGTTCGTCTTTCTTGTGAGAACTGAAAGAGAGGAAGTGACCATGTGAAACGTTTACTTTCACTCACACACATGTGATATTCAGACAGATTACAACTCCGTTGTGGATGCGGACTCCCCAAACTGTTGCACGCTCGTTCCTCATTCCTCGCATCTGACCTGAATCTCTTCCCCCTTGTGTTTGCTCAGATCCCTCCCGACACCAGGTGAGATTTTTCTCCGATGGCACCCCGCCGCCCGTCCCAAAGAAGAGGTTCGCTCGCGCCCTCTCCCTCCCCGGCAGCAAAGCGCCTCAACTCTCCCCCTTGTCTCCAGTGCCAAGACACCCTCAAAACTTTGACAACCCCCTGTACATGCTGGCACCCATACCCGACACCTATTTCCCCGATGAGCCAGAAGACTTTCAAGCAGTGAGCAGGAGCCCCGCCCCCTTACTGTCCTTCTCCCAGCTGTCCTTCGACACCCCGGACGAACACCTGTCCTACCTCTTCGGCGGCTTTGACGACCAGAGGGTGGTTTCTCAGGGGATTCAGCATCGACATCTTCTCTTTCTGAGGAGCACGGCGCAGAGCGTGGCGGCTGGGATCCTGCTGCAGGGGGAGGCCACGGAGAGGCACGCCGTCTCATACCAGCCTCAGGATTTCCTGCTGTGTGAGGGCAGCGAGCCAAAGCAGATCGCAGACACGGTTTACTACAGCCTGCACAGCCCCAAGCTCCCAGGAAGGACGCTCGGCTTAAGGGTGATGTAGAAGCTCCTCTAATCAGTCGACAGTGTTTTCCGCGTGATAATGCATGAGCTCAACATGTTCTGTGTCGTGTGCTACAGTCACTTGCAGCCCCTTGCGGGCAACAACAAAGTGGGCCGCGCTGTGCACATTGCACACAATGCAAACTTGATCTACATCAAGATTGGCAACCGTCAGACTGACTTGCGGTACCAGAAACACTTCCTCTAAACTGTCATCAGGTGTCACAAGTGCAACAGGAAGGCCCAAATAGTTATCTTGTTCCCCTCCTCCCTCTTCACATTTACCATGAAACACTGTTGCAACACAAGTGTCTTCATTATGACTTTAATTGTGTATGTTTCTGTTTTCCGTCCTTCTGCGCAGGTCCACACACAGCCTGATGGCGCTTCCTCAGCTCACACCAAACACCCGCCTTTGCATGTCAATGTGCAAGAAGTTATCGCTCATTTCCAGGGAAGCGGCACCCTGAGGAGTACCTTCGGCGTCTCGCAAACTCAAGGGCCCTCTCGTCAGTTTAAGTCAGACTGCACCGCTGCCAAACTGAACGGTGGGGGTCTTGTGAGCATTAATCCGACCTCTGTCCAGGCCTTCCTCCAGAAGGGGCTCTCGGTGAGCGTTGAGAGAGACCCGCCCTGCGCCACTCTCGAGGACTTCGTTCAGGACGGCGACGGAGATTGTCTGGATTACGACAGACGGGTGTGTGTTCTGTTGCTGCAGGTATTGACGGGCTCGCTGCACCTGTACAACCTCAGCGCCGCTGCAGCTGAGCTGCGACCTCGGGGGATCTTTTTAGTGTGGCCCGACAGGGAGCGCGACGAGGGAGAAAAGCAGCTGGAACATGGCGCCTCTGAAGAGAAGAGAGGGCACAAGACCAGCAGACGGAGAGAGGAAACGGAGTGGGGAAAGAAAAGAGGAAAGATCCAGACGTCATGGAGGACGCACGGTTCCCCCCGTGTGGTGCTAACCCCGCTGGCGTCTGTGCCTCACCCCCTCGCCTACATCAAAACCCAGGTAGGAGCCTTGATTCAATACTGCCTCCGCTCGCAGGAGAGCCCGACGCCTCTGGACTCGGGACCAAACCCGGCCTCGTCCTCACACCGAATGGGGCTTCTTTACCTGGCCTCCCGGCTGCAGAGCGAGAGCAGCGGGCCCCAGGTGGCCGACATGGTGGCCATGCTTCAGGCGCTCCTCTGGGGGCCACGGGTCCCACTCTTCAATCACGGCGGCTCTACGGCCGCCGCCGTACACAACTGGCTGACGGTCAAGCGAGCCCTGCTGGTGATGCGGTTGGCAGAGAGGGGGCTGATCCAGGACCAGTCCGCTCTGGGTTGGGAGGACTGCATGTGCCTGCAGTACCTGTCGTTTATGGACCCCGAGGCAGTTGTGAGCGCGATGAGTCAGCTGTGGCTCACGCAGAATATGGACAGTGCATGATGAAATTAAAAAGTCGCAGTCCAACACAGCAAGTTAACATCCCAGTATTATGTACAAAAATACAAGAATGTGAATTTGATTTGTTTCCATCCTTTCTTTTCTACAATTAGGGCATCATACTGCTCCTCAATGAAACATGTATCCAACAAAATGCTGCATAATCATGGTCTCTAAAAAAGTATTTTCTCAATTATCTTTTTACTTTAAGTGATGGAATTGTACACGAACAAGCTACTCTTGTATTTTGATTTTTTTTCTCTACTATTTAAATAATTGTGCAAAAGTTGTCTTGCTTGTTCTCAGCAACTCCATTGTACAATTTCCCTAAATAAATCATGAAGATGAAAACAGCATACAGGTCTCCGTATGCACCCAAAGAAAGATCTTTTTTTGGACTTCACGCAGCAGACGGGACAGGTGTGCAGCGGTGTCAAACTTAAACTTTAAAGAATTATCCGCCAATATAATCTTCATGCACAGCTACTCACTATTGATAGTTTGGGATGCACCCGATGAATGAAAACAAGGAAGTCAGTCTGGTTATAAATTTAAAAAAAACGAATGCATGTCATTTCAGTTTCAGTCACTAGGGGGCGCTATTGAATAAGGAACTGTTGAAACGATACAAAGCCCACAACAGGACTGCCATAAAGTCGCCCAATGTCATTACTCACCTTCTCCTTTGCTTCGGCTGTCAGCTGCACCTACAATTAAAACTCATACACACTTCTTACATACACACACACACACACACACACACACACCTCTCTTTGTCATGGAGGATGATCACAAAGACGAGGGTGGCCTCAACACCCCTTCCATGCGCGACTCTTTTTATATAACCGGCTTTTCTGTGCTCAATTTCACAACCTAAACGCTGTGAATGTATCTAGTTATTTATACCGTCTGGTATTCACAGGGAAGCGACTACTTCCCTGTACAGACGAGTGTAAACACCATGAAGGCAGCCTGGGGGACGCCGTGTGACAGCAGGCGACTTCCCGAGTGGCCCTTTGAACAAGGTGTGTACTCTTCTTCCTCGAGACACGATCAGATAACACAACGGGCGACCGAGTTTAACTCTCACGTGTCCGGATGATTACGCAACACCACAGACTCCATTCACTTAGGTGCACTTTTATTTAGTAGTTACTACATGCAGATTTCTATCAAGTGACTCATAGCAACAAATGAAAATCATGCACACGTAAAAAGTAAAAATAATTAACAGGAGGATCAACTGATACTATGAAAACACATCAACTTACAAGAGTAAGATGAATTCAAATTTATCATAAATATTACAGCGGGGAGATGATCGTCGCGGTGTTTCATGGGAGGGGGAATAGGAGGTCGGCACTACACATCATGAAGAGTAATACAGTGGCGAGGACACAATGCCCGGATATTATGAGGGCGCTTGTTCTATATTCCTGGTAGATTAACATCTTACACTAGTGCAAATATCATTGAAACACAGCACATGTAGCTAAAAAGGTAGAACCAACGAAAAGGGGAGACCTCAACCATACAGAACTTGGATAATATATTCATTTCTCCAAAAAAAAAAAAAAAATCATAAAGCTCTGCGTGGGTATGGATTGAGAGGAGAGCCACTTCTGCAACCGCTCAGCGTCATTTAATCGTCATCGGAGGAGTCTCGCTCGATGCTGTAAGCCATGAAGAAAGCGTCGGGGCGGGAGGGGACGAGGGGATGACCCGGTCTCACAATCTCAAAGCCCAGGAAACTGAACGTACGCAGCAGGGATGCTGGAGGGGAAATGAAGAGAGAACCAGTGTCAATATTTATTCACACATTATTATTTACTAAAAGAAGACATTTGGTTTTTTTATGCATGAAAAAATCTCAGTTGTAAAATTGTCAAACGCCCCTTTGATGGTTTTTGTGTTGATTTAGTCTGAAAACATAAATTTTCCACTGAATAAGTACAAATAAATTCATGAAAAACAGGAATGAGAAAAGTGACACATTGACGACAATCTATTCTGAGCTGGAGTTGTGCTTGTTTCATCTGCCCCAAACTAGCTGCTACTTTATGTTCATGCTCAGGTTTAGCTCCTGAAATAGCCCAAATGAAGCAGAACAAGGACAGCGAGTCCCAAGAAACTATTTCCTGAACCGGAGTTTGAAAACTGGACTCAAATAGCTCAAGCCAGTGTTTTTTTTAATACCGTAAATGGTTCAAATTTTAAATTGCCGGTGCTATACCAGAGTTTGTATATTAGGAATGGAACAGTTCAGGAAACCCAGACAAAAAATGTCTCACCTCTATCGTCACGGCTCTTGTGAAAGCAGATGAACACGTGACCAACCTGCAGCTGCTCTTCTGCAAACTCCAGCAGAAGGGCAAAACTGTGGAGAAACACAGCAAACAAAAATGTTAATGAATTATAGGACGGACGTGACTGAATGTCAGAGGGAAATTGTTATTCATGATGGTCTCAGCACATTTCCATCAGTGGGGAGATATATAAATTGTACAAATAAATATAAATCTTTCCGTTTCTGCCGACTGACCTGTCTTTGCTGCCCTCGGGCAAAGCTCCGGGAGGGATTTCCACGTAAAGGTTCCCTCCTTTCAGCGCCGCCCTCCAGACGCAGAGCTTGCCCTCAGAGCGCCGGGGCTCGAAGAGCAAGAAGCGCACTCTGCCATTGGCGGGCGCAGGCTCCTCAAGAACCAGCAACTGAGTATCCTGGAGGACAGAGAGGACAAGTGGGACAAGGCATTTCAGAGGACATCTTGAATAATCTTCTGTTGGCAGGGAAGACTACACGAAAATCGGTTATAACCGAGAGCTATAAAATTAGACTGTGAGGTTGGGACATCCTGCTCATTATCAAACAGGTTTTTAATCAGTTGAGTATGATAAGTAGAGTGACGATCAGATATTACAAATACACAGAATTTTATGTCTTTTGTATTATCTGGATCTTGAGTCTGTAATAAAGTTTTGATTGATTGATTACAATTATCTGCAGATGTATTACGTAAAACTATTCTATCAGTAGCTTTACTGAGGTCCAAGAGTGATAAGATTCAAAATTGCAGTATTGCAAACAACACTCTGTGTTTCATTCTCCCTCTTATCAAAAAAAAAAAAAAAAACACTCCCACTCAGAGAAAAGAACACCTGCTGTAAAAACCAGTAAAAAGACGGTTCAACTTACAGAATAGAATAGTTTAGCTGAAAGATTGCGATCCCGCTGGTCATTCCCTCGCCCACCTGGGATCTTCAGGGGTGGGTGAGGGGCATCAGGAGCACCACAGAGGCCCCGGACACGGGTTACTGCAACAGCGGGAGCACCTCCTGGGACTGGAGATACTGGAGTGCGAAACAAACGCACACACAGACGGAGCCATTGTGAGTCAAGTGTCCACTGAAGCTTCTGCAGCTAAACACAAACCAAGCCCCCGATATAAACAGAGCGCTCGGCACACGGTGTACTGTTGAGTGACTCATCACTGAAACTAAAGTAAAACAGTTGTGAACAATGTGTGAGTGCTGAGGAACTGATCCGTACGAAGCCGGTGGGCATAGTTTAATCGATAACTGTCCTCATCTTAGGCGCAGAGCCATGGTGAAAATTAACTTATTTTGAACACCTGACGCACACATTTGCATGATGTGTTGATTTGTCCACATGAAATTAACAAGCTGAGAAGCAGGAGAGGTTTAGATCACAAATGATCGATGATGTCCCATTTAAATGTTACGTCAGACAAATAATTAATACAACCTCAAGGCCGTTAATGTTTTCATATCTCACAAAATGCCGATCCTGCCGCTGTCACCCCTATGGAGACATTTCGCTGTTCACCCAAGAACCGTAGCACTGAACTTCCTAAAAACGGATTGGCGTGCCTTGCTGTTTCTATGAGGTAACTTTAAGCTTGTCACATGATTCTCAGCGGAAGGTGGCCGGAGGATCAGCCTCTGTTTGTTTAACTATTAGCCTGCCTGAGGGTACAGCTGCACTAACTGCGTCCCAATATAAGGAACACAACCCTTCGAAAGCATCGCAAACGCCCTCAGACACTCACAGATGCCCTCTTACGCAGATGCCACCGCTGCGCTATATGTGGAGCAGATGTGTGAAAAAAACAAACGGGAACCATTGTCCCTCCCATAACTCTGGCTAACCAGGTCAATGTGCAAGGCCCCATCCTTTCGCAAGGCATTGCACACAAACTCTCGCTAAATCCTTATTATCGGATTATGTAAAACAGCCAATTATCATCTTTACATAACACCGGCAATGCCGCCTCTTTCCTCCTGCATCAAAAAACGGACACGCAGCACCCGTTCGCTAGATCAACGTCTCCCTTCAGCGAACAGCCGTCTCTGAGGATCTCCGCGCCTCCATTAGAAAGCGCCACACATTCACGTCCCCGGTCGTCTTGGCAGAGACGGACGCTCTGGTAACATGAGCGGCGAGTCTCGCAAGCTGCTTGCACAAGAGCACCTTTGTCACATGTGAATATCATGTAAAAGACATTTCAGAGGAATATCATTACCTCAAGTATTATGCAAATGTTTTTGCTTCAGGCGGACAAAATGATGTTTTACTACCCTCATCTCAAAGAAGACAAACCGGATCAGTAGCTGTGACGGTTAAAAATAAAATGCATGGCTTAAAGAGAAAACTGTTTAATTATTGTGATATATTTTACAATATATCACGGTCATCATAGGGGTGTTAAATAGCATATATGCCATTGTTGCAGTAAATGCCGAAAGTAAGTATATCTATTGAATAAGAAGGAGCTTCTGTGTACAATATGTCATCACTGGACTCAAAATTACCCCTCACCCCTCCCCTCCTGCTTCGCAGTGCAGTGGAAATTTCCTATGAGTCCTTCACGACGCTATAGAGCTTCACAAACAACCTCGACAAGAATCTGATCAGGATCAGAATGAAGGGGAAAAACACCCCAAAAGGCAAATCGCTCTCAAGTCGTTTAAAAATCCTGATACATCAAACCCCAACGGTGTTTTTACAGGTTTTTAATTTCCAGTAAAATCACTCACGTTACATTAAAGCACACGGAATCCACCCACCAGTTATTTACATAATACTACTTAGGTTTGAGGGGACAAAGGTTATTTGAAAATATGTATTTATTTTAACTATTTCGACTGTGAACCCAATTAGTTCATCGAGCGGAAATCATTTCCGTTGATTCATATTGATAAACACGAGTGTCACGTTCAAGCAAAATTGAAAAAAACAAGCCATGAAGCCTCAAATTATCAGCTACGTCGGTTAGCAACAAGCTAACGTTACATAACCTTAAATAAACACGTCCGATGCGCCGTGGGGTCTGATAAGTCTAGCGTCAGATACTGGATGAAATACGATCACAATGTCCATGTTGTTATTGTCATCGACTGTTTTCACTGCAACGCCGAAAACATGAAACACGTGATGATATTTAACTGTAACGCTAGTTAGACATTAGCTAACGCAGCTAGCGACTCGACGATACATATTAAAATTAAGCAAACGCGCTTATAATAACGCAAAAATAATATATGTATTTATTTAATAAATACACACATACACCGTTATTATAGCAATTAACGGAAGGTGTGCTTACATATAAGAGGGGCTGTATAAAATACCAACGTCCGAGTCTAATCTAGTGTTAGCTAGCTAGCGTTTAACATTAGCTAACTAGCTAATGATGCGTTGAAAAGCATTACATGACAGTGTTAGCTTAGCGTAGCCGTCAACAGCTCTGTCGATTATTATTTTGCCCCTTTGCTGAATAACAACGCTAAGAAACGTTACATGTTAAATGCTGATCGGGGAACAGTTTTTGTAATTTAGGGGGCATTTTGTCATGGCGTAAAATTAAAGAGGCGTCAAAAGCCCCAACATTTTTTTAAGCCTGTCAACTGGAACCTATTGAGATGTGATGTAAACAAGAAACACGGCGCTGCCTCTGGAAGTATACACACGTCTCCCAGCTAGGCCGCGGGTTTTTAAATGCAGCTTAGCCCGTGAGCTAATTTAGCTAATAACAGTCCACAGCAACGTACCTTTCACGTTCGGGTTTATTACTGGATTGCTCAATAACAGGCATCTCGGATAAGTTTCTCTCTTTTTCTCTAACAAAACAATGACTATTCAAAATCGTCTGTAGGTTAGATTTAACCATCCGGCCAGCGTCAACACCAGCGACTCGCTCTGTCCTCTCCCCTCGTCTTATGCCCGAGTCAGAGCTGGCAGGCTGCAGTATTTGAGGGGGGCGTGTCCTGACCGCCATGACGTTTACTGTGAAACTTTGACGCACTTCACGAGCCCTCCTGAGCTGAGACATATGATTAACTCTCTGGCTCTAAATATTTAATTGAATGGTGAGAATAGACTACTTTAAATCAATGTAGGATGAGATAACAATGTAAAAAAAAGTACACTCTTTAAAAATGATATTTGAAAAATCTAACATCAAAGTGGCAAATAACCTTTGTTTTTTTATTACTTTTTATTATGACTGAAACATTAATAATCATTCGAACAGCATACATTGTGTTTATTGTCGTGCTCCAATCACATGTCAAAATCCTTAAAAGTGGCAATACATCGTTTCTGATTCTGATATTGAGAGCCGAAGTGTAACATACTGAAAGAAACCACAATGAAAATGTGGAATGATAGAATAAAGCACTTAAGATTTGATTAAAAGTGTACCTCTGGGGTCAGCAGGGACCTCAGCTTGGTAGCATGTTATATACGGCCTCCAAATTTCTCTCAAAATGGCGACAGCTGAGCCAGCGGCTTGCAGCTAACAGTGCAAACATCTGCAACAATGCCAAAGGAGCTAACCGTGTTTACCAGAGAAAGAATGCGACCACCAGTCGGTGGGATGGCATTATCAGTCGTACACTAATGGTACTAAACTAGGATAATGTAATAGAGTCACTCTTTTTTGTTCTTCCCCAACAGGGCAAGATTAATAATTTCACTATTTCCTCCCATCCGGCATCATTTTTGTTCTGTTATCAGTGGAACACAGACTAAAGCTGGTTGCACTTGTCAACCTACAGCCTCACTGCTGGTCAGGAGCAACAGTGTCAGTCCACACCATGAGTGTCATTTTCCTTTCCTTTTTTTTTTTTTTAAACTACTCTCATCTGTGCCTGTCAATCAAGAAGCAAAGGAGCAGGGTGCAGGGAGCAGGGTGTGGAAGACACCGTCTCTGGTGAAATCACCATCAAAACAACCACATTGACTTCAATGCTGAGACACGACAGAAGGTTCAACTCAGGTAAGTTAATTTTTTTCTTCTTCTCCTGTTCAGATGTTAATATGAAACTAAACTCTTATGATCATGTTTATCTTCTGCAATGAGCTGCAGGCGACTATTTTAAGCCGCCTTATGTTTGACTATGACACACAGGACCGTTTGAAAGACTGTGCACACACAGCAACACAGTCAAAAACATTGTAAAAACACTTTCAATTGGTTTTAAACTGGACTGGCACTTAATTTATCATCTTAACTTACAGCCTAATTACGGATCCAGCTTTGAATCTAAACCTCCACCTACAGGACTGGAGAGTTGGCACATCTGAACCCATCACAAGTAAGACATTATGTCCACACACCGAGTCAATTCTATGGCAACAAGCATCTGACTCGTTGGTGTCTGTCCACAGTGTCTTACGAGCGCATTCTGTCCATCGAAAGTTTGAGTGATGTTCCAAATCCATGGAAAGGATTCACCATGAACCGCTGCTTAGTGCTGGCACTGGTCGTCCTGGTTGTGAGCTCAGGGGTCAGCGAAGTGCACGGTGAGTACCGCAACCATGTCACACAAAGATGTATTCAGTTTGTGCCTGCATCAGTGACATGCAACATGTATGAAACTGTACTGCTGCTTTGGTGTATTCTTCTATTCATGTCAATACCACACTGGCTGTCAGATGCTGTGTCATACACTGTATTGCATTTTCTTTATTATTTAATTTTCTTAAATGAATATATTCTGCTATTTTACTGTATTATCAAGTATATACATTGAGTGTATATACTTGATATTTGTATGTTTAATTGCTTGCCTGCTGCTGCCACAAACAAATTTACCCCTGAATAAAGTATCTATCTATCTATCTATCTATCTATCTATCTATCTATCTATCTATCTCTCTATCTATCTATCCTAAACTCTTTATCTTCCTTTGTTTTCTAGACGCAATGGATTCTTTAGTTGAGGAGACGGGGTCTTTCTTTGGAAGTCTACAGGATGGTTCGATATTTCAGGTATTGTCTATCTCTGTAACACAGCTAAAGTGGTAGTTGAATTTTTTGTGTGTCTGTGTGCTGTTCTGCTGTTTAATTGCGTGATACAGATCAGCTGAGGCTTTTGTTTATGTTAAGTTTAAAGCTTTACACTAAATGGTGAGATTATTAGCTTTTTAATTGCGGCAAGTAAAGTCATGAACCAGCAGCTAATATATTGAGTTGCAAAACCATTTTCTCATTCTAAGCTCATGGGGGGTTTGGAGAAAACATTTTTTTCAATATATGGAAATTAAGACACCCTGAGGGATCAATTTGTTAGGCGGAGAGTTTAGTGCAGTGATGAGCACCAATTCCATGCTCCATTTTCATTTATTTGTTATTTTATGTTTTTAAACATTTCCTTCTGGGCCTTCAAATAATAGCATTATGGGTTTGGTTATGCAAGATTAATGCTAGGCTAATTAGTTAAATGCATTAGCATTGCACGACACACATTCGCGCAGAGCTGGTACTTGTTTCTTTATGGATTTTGGGGCGGGATTAAATCTGGATGATCGTCGGGAACCAGTAAAACAGCTCTGTGAACGATGACAGGTGTTACAGATGTTTTTTGTCTCATTGGAAGCTGTTTCCAAAAGGCATCGAGTCTCGAGCAGTGCCTTTGATTACAGATCAAGCAATATTAAAAAAAACAACCACAATGCCTCGCAAGTATGATTTCCTTGCATTGCATCATTTTACAAGGTCACAACTGATTATGATAATGAAACATCTTTCATACAGTGAAGCAACTCCAGGATCCGTTTCTTTGCTGTTCACTTGATTGTCAGACTCAAATAATTCAAGAATTAGAAACGGAACTATAAAATAATCACTATATTTAAGGGTATATTTCTCTTTAAATATAGCTGAATACTGGCAGACGTCATAAAATCTAATCCATGAAGTGACTGTTTTTGTAAAGTATATTGAAATATTTTCTGTTTTCATGTCGTTGTGTAATATGAGTGTTTGAGGCATCACTTTTTCAACTGTTTCCTGCTGTCCGTCTCCAGATTTCCATATGGGACAATTTCATGTGGTGGTGGGGATCCGAAGAAGTCGGAGCGATAAGAAGAAGAAAGAAGCCGATTGGCAACAGAGCAATCCTGAAGCCCAAGCCGAACGTATGATATGATGTCATCAACTGTCACACAACAACAGGTTATTAAATAAAGAGCACAAACAACCTTTCATATACTTTTCATTTAATAATATAAAAATACAGAACGTTACATTTATTAATCCATATCTGTTTGTTTTGTAGAGAATGTGTCAGGCTAACTAGAAATGTTCATCACATTAAACACACGTCTTTAAAACATTTAATCCAATCTATCTTTTAGTATCACTTATTCAGAAGTGTCACTTACCGACACATTGTAACACAATCTTATATTTTCATCAGATGTCACAAAGTTCTTCACAATTTTCAAACAATAATAAAATAATAATATCTTAATCAAAGCACAAAAAGCTGTATATATATATATATATATATATATATATATATATATATATATATATATATATATATATATATATATATATATATATGCCCGTAACAATTGCATGACACAAGTTTCAGTGTTATATGTAAAATATCACTTGATCCCACACCCAGTAGTAAAACATTTTAGCGGCATCCGCACTCCCTGGCCACCACATCTTTTTTGGTGGAGAGGAAGGTCCCGTGCTCGTTCAAGTCCACCACATCCAGGGCGTCGTAGGCCACGGGCACGCAGCACGGCGCCCGCTCGTCCACATTCTCGCCCTCGATGTGGAAGTTGAGCAGGACGGCGTGGTTGTTGCCGTTGCTCATGGGGAAAGCGCAAGAGCCGTGGCAGTTGTTGATGTTGACCGAGTTTGGGAGCCCGATGCGCTTTTCCAGGGACACGGTGAGGCTCCTCAGCCCGCAGATGTTGGCCCTCACTGGGTTGTCTGAACCGGCTCTGGTGGCCCGCAGTCCTCTCTGCACCTCGTAGGCCCGGGCCACCGTCTGCAGGGCCTTCAGCAGAATAAATGCACGGTACTGGCTCGCTCCTGTTCTAGAGGTAACAGAAGCAGCAGTTAAAAAAGGAATCCAGGATCATGATATACATTTTTTTTGAATGTCGGATGGGCTCATTTATAATAATAATTTATAACCGTGATTATACTGTGACTCACGAGCAGAGGCATCTTCTGTGTGTGTGTGTGTGTGTGTGTGTGTGTGTGTAGACTGTGAGGTAGCTCAACTTATCTTGATAATGAAAATGTGACAGAGAAGGATACAAGCTTCTTTTTTTTAACAGTAAATGAACAAAACACTTTATAGTTTTGTGATTATCTGATACTTTACAGAATTGTAAAGAGCTGTCTTAATTCTTGTTTGCTGTTTGCAATATTTCCAGCTTTGATATATAACTTCAAGTAGGGGATAAACAATTTAAATAATTAGCTGAAACTAATGAATGAATGGTTGAACCCTCAACCTTCTGCTTCTTCAAAAGGCCGTAGTACGAATGTAAACTTAAACCGATCTAAACAGACCAATTGGACGATCCACTTATATATTGTTAACAGTTCAATAAAATGCGCTTTAAATCAGTTCAAGTGAACACACGCTTTAGGAGACAGTTTTCTTTTGGACACATCACCTGCTGCCGGTTCCGTCAACGGAAACGCACTGAGGTCCTTGAGCCTCTCCAGCCTCTCCGTGGCCCTCTGACCCGCCTGCTCGTCCCGGATGACCTGCGTTATCTTCCCCGCGGTCTCCTCCAACCTCTGCTTGAGCTCCTCCAGCAGCGCGGGGGGAAAGGACAATTCTCCGCGGTGCACCTGAAACACGGAGCTCCAGCTGCTGAAGGAGAAGATGGTGATGGAGGAGGAGTTGATCAGTCCCGCCAGCAGGGCGTCGCTGGAGGATAAGTCCAGCATCAGGGGGGGCAGGGACTGCAAGGAGTCCAGCAGGAGCGGAGAGAGCTCACGGTGGTCCTGAGGCAGGACGTCACTCAGGAACCGCTTCAGCTCACAGAGGAAGGAGGTCTGGGAAGAGGCCAGGGGTGAACTATGAGGATAGAGAAAGAGAATATTAAAAAAAAAAGAACTTCTGACAGGAGTCAATAGGAAACATAAAAGCCATAACCACCTTGTGTCAGTTCCTCTCTCCCCAGAGAAAAGCAGAAGCGGAACTACGCTGATGTCAGTTCCTGATCTTCCACCAATAAGGATGTCTTTGAGGCTTCGACCTGCAAAGGGAGGAAAATGTGAGGAGGGTGCTCATGAAACCAGAAATCACACCGTTCTCGTATCTTACTCATATCGGGGGACTTCGTCTCAACAGAAATGCTCCATTTCTGGTAAACGTTGGCCTCTGTTGCTTTCCCCGTCAGCAGCATGTACCGCGTTTCTCCCGAGATGCACACAGTCTAGAAAAGACACGGAAAACCACAGCAGCATGCGTGACCAAAACCATACGCAACAGATTCAGGAACTTCAGGACAGACTTCCCTTCATGTATCATCTTTACCTGCGCGTGAGGATGCAGCGACTGACTGGTGAATGTGACGTCCACGATTCCTCCAGTGGGCGGGCTTTCAAACGCCAGGAGCAGCGCAGGGCTCCGCTTGAGCAAATGAGACGGCGGGAGGTCAAAGGTCAACATAAGCGTTCCTTTCTGTTCTTCCTCTGCCAAGAGCACTGATGGAGAAAACAAGACATCGCTTTTGTAGAAAAGCATCCAAATGATGCATTTGCCGTGATCAGACAGCGCTCATACCTCCAGTCGGGTGCAGCGCCTCCAATCCGTGTCTCTGGTTTCTGCTCGCTTCCTTTGCCAGCTCTAACAAGACTGAGCCCGACGAGCTGTCGGACGCAGTGCAGACCCCAAACTGAGACAAACTGTCGTTTGTGAGTTCACCGTCGGGAGCGACGGCGTCACGCAACACCTCGAAAATGTCATCCACGAAACAGGCTGCAGTTTGAGGGCCGTGATGAGAGACTTTGGAGGCCGATGAGGTTTCTGTTGATGGGAAGGTATAAAAATAAAAAAAAAATGACAGAATGTACTAAAAAAACAGATAAAAGCTAGAAGCAGGAACCGCATGCAAACAATCCAAAACACACACAGAATAAACAAAGAGCACCAAAGCCAAAAATGAAGACACGGCACATTAATGCACACGTTTGAAAGGGTTTTAATCTTGTCTGACCTGTCACTGCGGGGTCGTGGCCCGGGATCAGACGTCGTCCATGTGAGGCCGGCAGAGCCCCACAGAGCCTGGTGCAGCAGAGCATCAACGCTCCACAGCAGAAGAAATCCAAACACAACATCCTTCAGTGTCTGCGCGCGCGCCTGTGTGGTCAGACCTTTCTCAGTCGCTTGTTTTGAATGGGTCAAGCTCATGAGGAAGGGAGTTATATCCTCCCACCTTCCCCGGAAAACACACCGTCAGAGTAGGAATATCAGGTGTCCTTGATGAAACTGGATTCGATTTCAGTTGTTTACCGCACAGAAATGTGCTTTTTTTTTTTCCACTTCAAGATTATTTGTTTAAGTCAGATAACGCAAGAGAATGAAAGGCACGTAAAAGACACACGCTGAACCTCCCTGTCTGTGGGCTAAGACGAATGGAGGTGATGAGGACACATATTGAAGGAGGAACTTCTTGTAACTTTCTCATGAATAGCTCACTGTTGAAAGCAAAAGAGATAAGAGGTGTTTTTAATCCTTCATGGTTGCATGTAGAAAGGATAAGTTGCAATGCTATCGTTGAAAAGAACAACAGAGCTCCTGAGTGAAAAAATAACAGACTGTAAAAAACTAAATATGATATATTGTCTTTGCATTGCAATTAAAACACACAGTAAGTGCAAAACTAAAACTATACAAGAGTGTATTACAGATAGTTTTGTTAAGGACTGCTTTATTGCCAGTTATGAGAAGAATATGAAGTACTCCATTTGACAGTTAGCGTAGTTTAGCATAAAGACTGGAAACGGGGAAGCAGCTAGCTGGGCTAACAAACAGTCCACCAGGACAGCAAACACAGATAAGGACATATTACTTTTGGGAATAAAACTATTCTGCATTAAAAAAAATGCAGCTTAATCTTTTGCAAACTTAAACAACTTTCTATGGTGTGAGATTGCTACGAAACATTTGCTTTCGGAAATCTTCTTGTTGTCACTGTGAGGAAGTAACTGTGCCCTGCTCATGACCAACATTTGAACCACAACATTCTTACAATTTAATATTTTTGTTTTTTTTTGGTTTAACAAATAAGAAATAACATTTTCATTCGTGAGCTTTAGAGGTGCTGGCAGGCTGATTGTTACTTTTGGACCGAGCCAAGCTAGCTGTTTCTAACGGCTAGTTTGGCTATGCTAACAGGTAGCAACCTAGCAATTAACTCTAGCTTAATTTATACCATAAGTGGAATCAATGTAAAGAAAGCAAATATGCGTACTTCTCAAAATATGGACAAAATAGTGATTCCCAAAATTCTTGATTGAGTTGGCATGTTTGCACTTCCTGTTCCATTTCCTTAAATTCAATGGGTTTAATAAAAATCAGTTTGATGCCTGTAAGTAAATTCTGTCGTTGAAGACACTTTAAAAAAATTGTAATATTTTGTAATACGATTTACAATACTACAGTAAATACCCCTCTCGTGTGTCAAAAAAAACAAACAAACCCACCAACATTCCTGCAGCTTTCTATTCTCTCATCCCGGCTGCGGCGAGCCGTGCAGCGTTTGTGAATGCGCCGAGAGGAGCTGAATGAAACGGTATCTCCCCGCAAAGGTCATCCTAATGAATGTGTACAATGTAATTGCTCTCAGGGGGAGGACCGGAGAACAAAGTCCGGCTCCCAGAGAGGAACGTCGACATGGGATCTGCTTCCCTTCAAAGAGCCGTCACTCCCATCGCCACTCTCGCAGCTGCGCTCTTGTTTTGCAGACGGTCAAGGTCTCCATGCTGTTTAGTAGCCGCGTATCCCGAGAGATAAAGCCAAGGCTCATTCTTGTACACTACAAATCTTCAGTGCGGAATGACAAGAACGGTTCATTATTCTCTAATGGCTGCCGCGCGTTATCTGTGCAGTACGTGTGGAACATTTCTTGGCAGGTATCACATCCTCCTGTAAGGCTACAAGTCTGTACTGTGGGAATCAGGGCTCGTACTAAAAGAGCAGTTTAATAGAAATTTAGGAAAGAGCTTTGGAGGTTTCATCCGACATATAGACCACCAATACAGCAATACTCATTAAAAACAATAACTGAATGTCTGGCAGAAATAACATCTATATAATATGCATATGGTGGGAATAGATTAAAGCTCATTGTGATGATCATGTTCTGTATTTTTGGTTCCCCTGCATTGCAGATATTCATGCATTAATGTAAAAATGAAACATGTTTTTGGTTAAAACTATGTGTAAACTTCTGCAATCTGGTGAGAAAAAGTAATGGATCAGACAAATGCCACTACACACAAGAACATTAATTCAAATATTATATGAAACATTTTTTTATTAATAATCATAAAATGCAGGAAAAAACAAAAAACAAAAAAAAACAGGAATTCCATTTGTTTCATTATAACATCTTAGGATAAAAGCACCAACACCGAACAGTAACAAGTCATGAAAACCCCCAGGGCTTTTTGGAAAGTACGTTTGCCATTATTGCACCTCAAACCTGCCCTGGCTTCACCGATCAGAGATCACTAGACACACTCTGGAGGTCACCATGTGTCCTGTGTGTTTAAACCCCCCTACACGCCCCCAAATAAAGGGGAGAATCCCAACAAAAGCACCATCTTGGAGATGCAAATCTAGACAGAGGCATTTGTGAGATGAGGAAGATGCTGAAAGTCGTAGCCATTTCACAGCTTCTGGAGGTCAGACAGACTCGTAAAGCTTCATAAAGCTGGATTTCACTGGAGACGCTGGATGTATGTGACAGTTGAGAATGAATCTGTGGAGACCTGACTTTTTTGAATTTCACCTCAAAATACACTTACTGAGGAGTTGTCCTGGTCCTGAGTTGGGTTAAAAAGGGACTTAATCGCGCCACAAGATGGTGAATAAGTCTGTGACATGCAGTAGTTTTTAAGAAAATGGTTTACATCATTTCAAGCCATCTGGGAAGTTCCTGAGTGAAGACCTTTGGCAGGATTCAGAGTAAACGACCTCGACTGCAAACGCTCTCGCAGATTATCAATAATGTACCAGGAAGGAGAACTGCATAGAAGCTTGAATTCAAATCACGCTCTTATACCAAAGGGCTCGAATAACAGCACCTCATCCCTTTGACTGATTATGTATATAAGTAGCTATAAAACTGGTTTGAAATCCATAATGCTGATCGTTTTTGTCCATTCCCAACGACTATTCTCACTTGCACATACACCGCGCAGCCCCTCCAGACAGGATACAGTTCCGTAGGTTAAACCAGACCGTCAAAAAGCCGCCGGGCAAGCTCGTGTTGCAGATTATCAAACCATAAAACCCCGCAGCACCACAGGAGAAGAGTAGTATTTATCAATAGCTGCAATTTCCTTGTTTTAAGTGAAGGAGAGCACCGTGCTGTCTGTCTGACTAGTAGTATTAAAAAACGGACAGGAATCTGAGGACACCAATAAAAGCATAACATGAAACTGCAATTGTATCAAACACCAAGAATAAGAAAATCAAAACAGCATCAACAATAATTACAAAAGACCTCTCAGTGCTGGTAACAAAACGGACTACGGTCTCTAATCGTGTTCTAAAATGACGGTCTTGCAGGTGAGAAACACGTGTGTGAGTGCACAGGACAGGAGTTTTACAATAAAGCTTTGATTATTAGTCTAATCTTCCCTTGGATATGCACCGGCAAGTGAAAAAACTAAATAAAAAAAAGCACTGGCACACACACACGGAGCTGAAGTGTTTTCCCACTATCAGAGGACAAAAATAAAAAGGATGCTTGGCGGCTCTCACTCTCAACAAAGTGATGCACACAAACACCTTTGAGAGTTTCACATCAGTTTGTCTCTGCAATGATACAGTGTGCTCACATCACAAGGTAAGAGCCTTGTCAGCAAGACATCTGAAGACAGTGTGTGTTTTTATGCACCAGTGAAGATTTTGTTTGTAAAGAAGTGACTTCCCATTGTTTGGAAGAAGGAGAAAAAAAGAAGAAGCACCATTTTTTTTTCCTGCAGAATCTTGTTTGATACGAGAGAGAGAGAGAAAGAAAGATGTGGAAGTATCTGATGAAAGCGATGCAGTCTTGGTTGTGTTCGAGCCACAGCACCGTCGTTGTTGCACGTGTTGAACGCGCGCGGATTTTGAGTTTTCTGGTTCTTTCACGAGGAGTCACGTGTTGTTCGGCGCCATCTGTTAAGGTCCTGTGTCGGCATTGCTTCGCTCTCCTTGGCTTCAAGCCTCCTGTTTAACAGGCTGAGAGCAAGATCACAAGGCCAGCGCCAAAACACCTCCCTTCAATATATATTCATATATTTATATACTTATATATAGACTGTATATAGATACTTATTTTATATACCTTTCTGTTCATGGTGGAGAGACAAACAAAGGAAAAACAAAAACGTATGTACAAAAACAGTGTGTCTTGTTCACTAAAAAGATAAGCAGCTGGCTTCTGAGATCAAAGCGGGATGACGGCGGCGTGAGAAACACGAGCAGAGCTCCTCATACCGGTGAGCTCAGAGCGAGCAGACTTCTGGAAAGGTGGCGTCTACAGTTGAACACTCAGCATTTAAAGAACTAGGTAATAGCACATTAAATATGAGAAAAGGAAACGCCAACGAGATGGCTTTACAATTGTCTCCGTGTACAGCACCATGTATTGGATTTGATGTTTTCACCATAGAATAAATAAGATCAGGTAAAGTCCTAATTTAGCACCATTGTTTTCAGACTGCGAGTCAAGTGCACACACTATTGCGTCCTACGATGTCCACACATTTCAGGATTTAAAAAAAACAAATACAGGAAGAAAAACAAATACCAAAGGCGAATGGAGAGACAGACAGCATAAATATAATCATCTAAATTATACACAACTATACAGTCGGAGAATGAATCACATTCACAGTACAAACATTGTTTACAAAATAAAAATTACATAATAAAAAAAACAAAAAAAAGCAAACAAATAGGTGTGAAGAGAGTCCAGTAGTTTGTTGTGGTTTGTTGTTTTCTCAGTGTGAGGATTTGCATGCGTGTGTGCGTGTGTGTATCATCTAAAATATGTGGTGTGATTACACTCACACACACACACACACACGTGTGTCTACGTTTTATGTTCTTAACATTTGATAGCAGAGATAAATACGAATAGGTTTAGCTTAAGTTAAAAATTCCTGCTTATGCTTAAGTTCCTGCTTATGCTTGAGTATTTTCGGCTACGTTCCCTCACAGTAGTGTGATTTGACAAATTGACCGAAGGAAAGGGAAATGAAGAAAGTGACTGATAACGTCTAAATAGCACCATCTCATTCAACTCATTTTATCTGTTTGTTTTTTTTAAAAATGAAAATGTACTCGCCGTCATCGGCACATGTTGAAATGTCGCTAATTCGTCACATTTTCCGGACGAGGCCGACATCCTAACGCTACTGTGTTCGGCCTTCAAACGTACACGGACTTACATATTGTTAAGTTCATTTATTTAGAGAATTTAAAAATGTGATTACGGTCAGAAAAATACAAAATAAAATATCCTCTTTAGAAGTACACTAACAAACTTTCACTGATATGTTCAATATTTCCACGTGAACGTCGTTGGTTTTGCTCAAGTTAGGAGCAAAGAAAGGAAATATGAGATTTGTGTGCCGAAGGGGCATTTTTACGATTATTTTTTTTTTAAGGAAAGAGCCTTAAAATGAAGTAACCCACATTTTTGATTTAGTTAAACATGAAAATATTGCAAATCATCAACATAAGCAGAGCTTAGCGCGTGTCAACAAACCAGCCGGGCACATGTGCTGCTACATGAGTAACTATATCTGAGTATCCAGTGTGACGTTAGACCAAAAGTTCCTCATCTTGTTTCACACGTACGTGTTGCAACAAATATTGAATTTCATCGTAGAAAGTAAACAGACGTGAGAGCTTTGCTGGGAGAAAGGCCAAACTGCATGACATCTGAGCAGAGTTCAACGAACTGGTCTGCGTGTGCAAAGACACGCACGCACAATATGAAGTGAAACTTTGGAGGGAACGTGGTGGGATTCAGATCACAAAAGGCGGACTATGTGCTTCAATCTGTTCTTAAATGTGACAATAAATCATTCAAACAGATTGTTTCGATAGTGACAAGGACAAAACAAAAAAAAACATCTTACTATTGAGCACCTTTAATTTAAAGCAGACATCAGTTCATTCAGTGCTGAGCAGCAGCAAGTACTGATTTCCTTATTGTAAAAATCCTTTAACACCCTACACACAAACATGACCAGTACCTATGAATTCTGCTCAAGGCGACTATAGTGGTCGTTAGTGTGAGAGTGTGTGTGTGTTTGTGTGTGTGTTGCATCTCAGAATTCCCAGTACAGAAGCCGGTCTTGGAGGCGGTTGGGTAGTGCAGACGGTTTGAAGCACCAGTGAGTGAGGAGAGTGCCTTGGTCCACACCTGGACATTTGCATAGTTTATTTAATTTTTGAGGTAGTTTTCAACAATTACCTGAAACGTCAAAGAGGAAAGAAAGAAAAACAAGATGTTGATGAGTCTCTCTGGTGTTTCTATGGATTCTTTCTGGCAATAAACAAAAACAGTATCAAATCTTCTGTCACTTTGATAATTATTACCCAGCACTCTTTTTAATTTAGATCTACAACCCAGGAATTGACTCACCTTGTTCACTCAGAACAACCGCTTGTTTGGAGCACAGGAAATACAGGTATCCTGTCTCTCTCACTCCCTACTAGTCTCTCCCTCTTTCCACCTTCTGATTGCCCTTCGCCCTTTCCCTCTCCATTCTCCCCTCCCTACCCCCAAACCCTATCTAGGTCGGGAGCCAGGGAACTGGGAGGTCGTGTAGGTGCCATGCGTGCCCTGAGTCCTCCACATGCTCCCACCACCACCTGAGCTGCTGACATGTGGTGGAGGGGGCAGCCGAGGGGAGTAGTGCCCTGCGTATGGAGAGGAGGAGGTTGACAGAGGGGAAGGGGAGGAGGACGAGGAGGAGAGGGAAGCGGTAGCGGCGGCAGCAGCAGAGACAGAAGCAGAGGAGGCAGAGGTGGAGGAGGCGATGGGGAGCGAGAGGGATGACTGAGCTCTCTGGTGGAGGAGAGACGAGTGGGACTGACGGGACGAGTGGAGGGAGTCTGAACGAGAGGACGGCTGGGCGTCAGAGTGTGTGGGTGCCGAGGTGGAGCTGCTGTGCAGCGGGGGAGGGAGGGGCAGGGGCAGCGTGGGGGGAGAGGGGCTATGCAGGACTGACTGGGTGCGGCTGTGCTGGGACAGGGAGACGGGGAGAGGCGAGGGCGCGGAGGCCAGGCGCGTGGAAGTTGGTTGGGGGTTGCTGTGCTGCTGGGTTTGGGAGGAGGTAGAGGAGGAGGAGGAGAGACCGAGCAGAGAGCTGAGGCCTCCAGAGGTGGGCAGTGCAACCCCAAACTGATGGGAGGGCACGGTGGGAACCACATGGTGAAATATACCTGCAAATCATACAGCAGAAATGGAGGGAGGGGGGAGAGAGTGGAGACAAGGGGGGGGGGGAAGCAAAAGTGCCAAAGAGAGCGAGAAGGAGGGGGGGACAAAAAGAGAAGCGAGGACTGAGCCAGGTTGTGCATAGCGCCAAGCGAGTCCGAGACAAGCACACAGAAAGCCAACAGAGTCAGTCCACTGGGACTAAAACAAACCAGTGGGCCAATTTAGGATGGCTCCAAACGGTTATTGTCGTAGCTAAAATTATTATTATTATTGCTTACAAGTGAAATGACTCTGACACACGACTGACAGATACACCCACAGAAAATGACGAATTAGTAATTATGTAAAACATTTCAGTAATTGATGGTCAATCAGTTACCGTTGGGTTCAAATTTTTGAAATTTCTTTTGAAACATTTTTGTGAAGCATTCATTCTGTTAAAAAACATTTTCCAAGGGTGTTTCCAACGGCAGCACTCAAACAGCACGTCCACGTCACAGCGAGGCAGCAGTCAGTCAGTCGGGCTGCACAATTACTCAATTATTAGTCGCCATCACAATTTTGGCATCGCACAATTACATGATGGACTGTGATATTGATGTTGTAAAATGCACGCTGCGCTTCAGAACTCGAGCGCTTGCTCGACTACCGGACAGCCACCATGGGGGGATCGAGGAGTTTTGTTGCAGCTTCAGTTCAGAGTAGAAGAGAAATACTCATTAAAAAAATGGAATTTATATGAAGAAAACCCTTATTTGAAGTCTTATTGAGATTCCTTAAAAAAACAGGAATGTAGCCTTGCACAACACAAAAGTTCAATCAGTGCTCTGCTAGTCAAATTATGTGTAAAAAGTGAAAGTATTGTGCCGAGTATTTAAATCTGCAATCAAATATTTCTCAATTAATAATTGTGATAAATAATCATAATGTATTTTGGCCATAATTGTGCAGCCCCAGTCAGTCAAACTGTCGTTTATGCAGATAGCAGCGTTGGACCTCCACTTACCTGGCTCTATGAGCAGGCCCACTCCCTTTGAACTCATTCTATTTTTCATCACGATGACCCCAGACTAAGACTATGACCTCAACATCCCCTCGGGACCTCAACATCCCGAGGGAAAGCTTTACCCGATCAGTTTGTCGCTATGATGCTCACCTCCAGCCGCTCCCCCTGTCAGCCCGGCACTGGAGAAGCTTCCCAGGCCTGAGTGTCCGTTGACGAGCCTCGGGGTCCCACTCACCGTGGACCCGCCCGTCTGGGCCCCGAACAAGGACTGTAAGACCGAGGCCCCTCCGAGTGGGAACTGCGACCCCAAGTACTGCCCCACTGAGGATCCTGTGGTGGAGGAAACTGCTACAGGACCGCCCCCGACCTTCCCACTCAGAATGCCCCCGCCACTGCTGGCAGCGGCAGATATGAAGAGGTTCTGACTGGCCGTGCCGCTGCTCGTCTTCATCTCCCAGTCGCGAGGGGCCTTCTGTTTCTGGAGAGGCTGGCGCTGGTCTGAACCGCTGCCACCCTGGGCGCCGCCGCAACCACCGGCACCGCCGCAACCGCCGCCGCCGCACCCGCCCCGCGGCCCGGCGTCCTGACTGAGGAAGGGGTTGGGGTTCGTGTAGCTGGACGACTCTCCGTCACTCCCTTTCCTCACCTGCTGATGCTGCTGTTTGTGGTCCGAATCTGAGTCTGTGCCCCGGCAGGACCCCCCCATGCCAAAGGGAGAGCCGACCTGTCTCAGGTCAGAGTTGGGCTGCTTGGGGTCGGAAATGGGTGAAAAGGTGGATTTCCACTTGCAGTTAGAGGACAAGGAGGACGAAGAGGAGGTCTCACTGCCTGTGCTGTTTCCACTGCTGCTACCAGACTTCCTGACTAGTGGAAGAGAGAAGACAGACGGCTTGGCATCAAGTCGCAGAAGTGCGAGTTTGTATTAAAAGTGACATTTTCTTTCCTTACCTCTCTCACCGTCCCCGTGTCTACCAGGTCCGTTCTCCAAGGATATAGTGGCAATTTTTCTTTCAATTCTAAAAAAAACAACAGTCACAAAATGAGGCGGAGCCCCTATAATATCTGCAACAGAGCTGATCAAAAAGGCATGAGGTCACATTTGTATCACTAGCTTCAGATTAAAAGTAGAAAAGGAGGAAAATGTTGGAAATGGTCAACTGGTTACTAAGCAACAACCTAAAAGACTTCATAAAACTGGAAAACGCAGCCTCCAGCGGGAGTGGAGATGAGCGCAGCAATCTTGCAGGAAAAGTCAGCTGTGCGCGCACATTGTTGTGACTCTCCTCTTCTAGTAATAACATTATAATGACTATATTACCGTGAACTGGAGCTGTCGGCGGGGTATCCCGAGTCCTCGTCGTCGGAGCTTGGGGCGGAGGAGTAACGGCCCGTGCCGTTGAGCTCCAGAGGTCGCTCCCTCTTCAAGACGGGAGGCTGGTCCAGGTCAGGCCCAATGGGGCTGCGGCTTGATTGTTCTGGGGAGGAGATGGCAGAGATCTCCAGAGGCTGGTTGATGTTGCTCACCTGTTGACGGGCAAATGACAACTTCAGGGTTCATACACATTTTGACCAACGGATTTCCATGACTTTAAACCACATTTCCATGACCGAACTTTTTGTGAAATCTTGTTGAATACATGAAAAAGTGAGAAATAAAGTGTGAGAGTAAAAATAAAGATTTATATAGATGCCTGTATGTATGCCTGCTTATATTTTGAGCGTCTTTTTTAAAATGATTTCAAACTAAGTGTAAATGAACGTCATGAACATATGAATCTAACACATTTCTAAAACTTTTGGGACTTTTCCAGGTTTTTAATGACTGTAAGAACCCTAAAAACAGGTCTTGAACTCATTGCTTTCATCCACAGAGAAATAATTGTGGACAGACTTAAGACTGCAGGACTTCATGAACACATGTTCCTCACCATGGAGCTGATGTTGAGCGGCGACCCCGAGGAGGGGTTGTTGGAGCCCAGCCCGGGGAACGACCTCCTCTTTGGGGATCCGCTGGCTCCGACGGCCACGGTGGAGCCGCGTTTCCTTCTCCCCCGCTTGCGGCCCTCCTGAGGGCCGAGGCCGTGGGAGGCGTGCGATGACGAGGTGTGCGTGGGCGTGTGGGTGTGCTGCTGCGTGCCGGGGGACTGATGGTGGTGGTTTCCATGGTTACTGTGGTATCCCTGCTTGTTGCCGGTGTGATGGTGGGGGCGCGCTCCTCCGGCCACGCTGCCTCCGCTGCCTGACGAAGAGGAAGACGAGGAGGAAGAGGAGGAGGAAGAGAAGAAGATTCTCCTCCGCAGCTCACCGTCCTGGGGCTCCGTGTCGGACTCTGCTCCCTGGCGGTCCTGTCCGTCTTCTGGAAGAATCCTTGGGGGTCCGTCTGCATACTGAAGCACCCCTCCGGTGCCGGGAGGCGGGCTCTGGATGGGACCTCCTCTGCCCATCGGTCCTGTCAAAGAAGTGTTGGGGTGCGGTGGAGGTGATGAAGAAGCACCATTGTGGTCCTCGGGATGGGGACCTCCATTCATCATCCCTGAGCTGGATGAATATCCTAAACAGAGAGAGTTAAGCAGCACAGGAAGAGTATGAAAACACAAAATATAGATTGCACTTTATCAGCAGTAAGTAAGCAACGAATCACATTTTGTTTTATAAGAAATAGTGAAATGAATGCGTGACCAAAGATAATCCTTACCATTGGTCTGACCTGACTGAGATACAGGACTCGGAGTACTTCTCTGTAATGATGAATGGAGACCAGGATTAGTATTATTATTAATAATATAAGCAGTAAACAATTTGTCACAGACTGTTTAGTTTTGTATTATGGTCATTACTATACAGTTCTCCTACGTCCAATCCCCTTCTAAAAATAACTAAAACTACGGTAAAAAAAATATTAAGCAAAGTTAGCAAACCCATTCTGAAAACAAGCCAAGACTAAATTAGAATGTATTAAAACTAATTGAAAATACTATACTAATATAATATTGATCAAAATGTGAAATCCAAAGAAACAATATAAAAAAAAATCAATTTTGATCCACTTAAATCTGTGGTTACCCAGGGGAAACGACTCGAGTTTGATCCAACATATGTGTAACCTGTTCATCTTACTGCCAACACTTCTTCAATATAATTCTAAACAAGTTAACTTTTCATTTATTAGATCAGCACTAATGTAGAAGGGCTTCATGACGACGCCTACATTACAGCGCTGCACTCACCAGTCTCTCAGCGCGGCTGGGCAGCACCACGCTCGCCAGAGGGATGCTGACTGGTAGTTTACATGGGTGGACTGTGCTCAGGGGGATACTTATTGGAAGGCTTGTAATGCTGTTGTCACCCTGAACAGATGGGCTCCTCTCCTTGCCCGCCTGTACGAGAGAACAAAGGGAACACTACTGTTAACAGTGAGACAGCTGCAAGGAAGGTAGAAAACTTGCGCACATATCATTAATGCAAGTGCACAGACAGCAAAGAAAGACAAAATTTACCCTCTCGAAACCTTTATTTTGGACATCAGATGGATGAGGAGAGGGGCAGTTCAGTTTGGCTCCAAGCGGGGAATTAACGAATCCAAATTCCCTAAAAAAAATAAAAAAATAAAAAACAGAAAATGACAAATGTAGCTTCAACTAGTTTGGTGTCCGTTGCCTTGGGAAGAAACATGGGAGGCGGTGATCATAAAAAAAACTCACGATGAAAAAATTGGAAGCTTTTTGTGACAACCAACCTGTGTGTGGTCATCCCCGGACCTCTCAAGTGAGCAGAGGCATTTGGGTCCTGGTTCAGGTGCCTACGCAAGGCGATCTTAGCGGGGGAGAAGCGTGTGTAATCCGGAAGAGCGTAGGAGGAGATTTGCTGCCTCTGCCGTGCATCGGGGATGGCGGGTACGATCTCATGGTCCGGAGAGATGGGCAGGTAGCGAGAAAGAAGCTCCCCCTTGGCGTTGGACCGGTCGAAACAGTGTGAGCTCGTGCCGTTGATGGACAGCTCCGGGCAGACGCCGTTGAGGACTGGGCCCGAGGACAGGCCGAGCTTAGAGGGGTCCATGTCGGTGGAAGCGCGCGAGTCTAGGCTCTTTCTGTACGGGGAGCCGTCACAGGGGCTGTAGGATTTGAGCTGAAGCAGCTCCTGCTGCCTTTGACTTTTCTCCAGCTCCACAATGCTGATCTACAAACACACACCAGGGGGAGCCATGACATTAGAAAACAGGCATTCTACGACAACACTAACATGTCTAGGGAAATGTTTGTGCAACTCTTTCTAAAATGCTACATTTTATTCAGTTTAGGAGACGTGGCTAATTCTTTTGACGGTCTCTCAAAGGAAAGAATGAAAGGAGGGGCCAGAGAACACACAGCAAGTAAGGAGGAGAAAACAAAAGGAGGAGGAGGAGAAGAGAGAGAGAGAGATACAAGTATTTGGTGTTGAATACAACAAATTGAGGAGGCAGACTGTGTACCTGCAGCTCCAAACAGTGTCTCTGTTTCTCAGAGATTTGTCTGCGCAGCGCCTGCTTCTCCTTCAACAAGCTCTCCAGACACAAAGAGCCCCAATCCAGCTTTAGCTCCTCGCATCGAGACTTGAGCTGGAAAACAAAAAACAAACACACACACACACACCTGCTGTTATTTATTCGCTCGGAGAATGCTCAAGCGACCTGAAATATCAATTTATATTGCCTTATCTACAGCTGAACTGGGACTTCAACAAACATTCCACAAATGCATAGCAGCAGGAATGATGACCTGCTGGGTATGATGCCATTGTAACAGGTTACAACAACAAGCCCTGAGGTCTCACCAGTAGCAGGCTGTGGTCTCTCAGCAAAGCCATGTCTCTCTCCAGCTGCTTGGTCTGCTCTTTCAGCTGACGATTGTGGGCCGATATCTCCTTCTGGGCTTGCAGCAGGTCCTCCACAGTCAAGGCCTTCACTCCCAGCTGATCCACACAGACACACAGTGCTATACATCAGCTAAAAATACATAACGCCTAAACAGTAATTTAACATCAGTGAAAACATGTCTTCGCCAACCTCCAATGGTCAAAGTTTTCACCCTATTACAGTGATGTAGATTAGTAGGTTTTAGCTTGTGTTCTTTCCTTACGATCTCAGACTGTCAGGAATATTGTCTTTTTCGGAAACTGCAATATGTTTGCCGTGTGTGTAATTACAGCATTACACATTTCACATGACTGACCAACCACAAAAGAGATGCTGCGTGTGTCCCTCAAATATCTGTGTTCAAGCACCAATATTAATACACATGCTGTGCTTTGAATTTATGTATAACCGTAATCTTATACATTATTTCAAATTTAAATAACTTCAGGACGGCTGAGTCAAGAAGCAATGATGGAAAACAATACAACAATGTTATTGTGTCCGTACAGCTGCATAATGGAGAGAAATTAAGAAGCCGTTCCTACCTCATCTAGTTTGGTCTGAAAGAGACCTTTAATCTTGTCCTTGTGGGTCTGACAGACAGAGTGCAGCTGCTCCGCCTGCCCCGACAGGTCCCTGTGTTTTTGCTGGGGACAGAAAGTAAAGATTACAGGTAAGAGTTTGGGCAAAACTGCAAAAACATGAACAGTTTTTTTGGGGTTGTTTTAGGTAAAGGCCACTAAATGTGTTTTAGCAGAGAAATGGCCACTGTAGGAAATCAATAATGTCTGCAATGGCATTAATCATTACCTTCTCCTGCTCTAAAAGCTGCTGCAGGTTGGATCGATACTGAGGAGTCTTCATGTAGGTCATGAACTGGAGGTATTGGACTTTGATGTTATCTGTAAAAGAGGGTTAGGGGACACAAAGGGAGCAAGAGAGCAAAAAACACAGGGTATACGTGTATTAGTGGAGTTGTCTCAGACATTCAACCCATTCACATGCAAAGACTCTTCTGACCTCTCATTTGTACATTCTGCTCATCTCCCTATTGCATCAACTTTTCATATGGCTCAAAATGCCTGGTGTAATAAGAACGACTACTTAGAACAAGACAGATAAAACGTGTGTCCGGGTCTTTGTCGGCTCACCCAGCAGTTGTTGCAGACCAGGAGGAGTCGGGCTCAAAAGCAGTTGATTCGAGGGATAGTGCTGGACCTTGGGAGGTAGCTGGTAGAAGGGACTCAGAGGCGGTCGGTATGCATCTGGACACACAAGAAGTATATTCACGTAAGCCATTTTGTGTAGCTGTAAAGAGAGTGTCTGGTCATTTCTGTAATATGAGGTGTCATCTGTGTGTGTGCTCTCACCCTGAGGGGGCGCCGCAGAAAGGGTCTTGGCGTGCAGCAGATCCAACGCACTCTGATTCTTCTTGTTTTTCTTCTCAGTAGCCGGGGCGGCTTTCTTGGGACGACCACGTTTCTTGTTGTTCAACTTGCGAGCTTTGGGCAGGAGTCGGGCTCTTCGGGGTTTAGCAGAGGGCTTGACCACCGTCACCAAGCTAGGACGCTCCTCCTCACCGCAGGAGTCCTGCTGTAAAACACATGGAGAAACACACGTAGATATTCATACAGAGAGCGTAGGGAGCTAGAGCTGCACGTTGATTAATGTGTATATAAACCAAGAAAGAACGATTTCAGGGTCAAAATGGCACACAATATGGAAAAAGGTCATGCACTTTAGGGGTCGAAAAACCACGTGGACACAAGTTTGAGCTTTAAAAAGGCACGAGTGCATGTAACTGTTTAGAAAACATGTTGTGCAGGGCTGCCGCCAACAACAATGAAACACAATTTATACTATACACACACACACACACTCTTGCACCACACTTCCATTTTCTCGCATTGAAAAACGATGACAGTACACAGATGTGCTGTGGTAAGCAGGTCTTTCCAGGTCGGTCAAAGTCATCTCTTTCAGGATGACTAGAAGATATTTTTCTGTACAGTTTGAAAAAATCTAAAGGGAAGGTCAGCTGAAATTACTTGACGACATTCTTTTCGGCCACGGTGCACAAAAAGTAAAAAATGGTGCAAGAAAAAAAAAGAAAAAAGAATTGAGTTGTGCACTAAAGTTAATTTATATTTAACACCCATCTAACTGTTCACGTAACATACATCTGTTGATATCTTACCTTGTTTAGTTCTCTAGGTTTGGTTGGCGTGGTGCTATTGCTCTTACTATCCTTCGTATCCTTCTGCAGACGTCGCCGAGCTATCTCTTGCTCCTCCTGATACAAGATGGACCAATTTAATTGTTTGATACGGGAAATGACTCGGGTCAATACACTGAGGAAGAAGAAGATCACTTACCCTGAGTTTAGGATTTTTGAGACTAGCAAAATAGTTTTCAAGCTGAAAAAAAGGACAAGAAAAATAAAATAATTAGTGCCAACAGTCTTTCTAAGTTGGTGTTTACATCAACATTGGCTGTTAAGATGTTTTCTAAATCCCTGCACAGTCTGTACGGTGTACATAAAATGTGGTACGTGTGTCATTAAAGGTTATGTCTCATTACATCTAAACATATACTCGTTACAATTTAAAGCAAACAATGAATATGATATGATAATGCAGACTACTGACACGTCATCTGCTTTGATGCGGACATAACCTCCATGCACGAGGTCCGCTGGCTGTTGGTTGTAGCGTTTGCAGTTTGCGTAACTTTCAACAGAAGCTTTCGACCAGTCGCCCTTTGACACAGCCAGTTCTTTGAGGTTGATTTGCCTTTACTCATTTGCTTAACCAACAAAAACCCATCCTCCCAAATTAATGAGACAAAAAGACAAATCCATCTTGTGACATGTACACCATGAGCAGCCACACTTTCATCAGGCGATCTGTCAGCTCTCCCGCTGGGAGTCCCACTGATAACCAGGGTTTGTGGTAAGCAGTTACCAGAGTGACACATACACATCAGTGTTATCTCATGCCGCTGATGTACTCTCTGTGTCCTGTCCTCACTCAGACTGCTTACTTCTGGGACCGACTACTCATTCATTCTGTTGTTACGACAGTCTTTCTCTGGAGTTTAGGTTACTCTTTGTCTCCCATGTATATTGTGTTTATTACTACCTCAGGAACATTTAGTGTTGTATTGGTTTGTCAAGGTCTCCTCTAATAAACATTATAGCCTCTGCCCTCTTCAAAACATCTTCAGTACTTACTATAGTGCGGTCTATGGTATGCAGGTAGTAGGAAACTGGCTTTCCAGTCCAGGACACGGAGCCCCTCAATGGAGAAAGCTCCACCACGCGCATTATTGTGCCAATATCTACAGGACAGAGAGGAAGAAAAAAAAATCACGACACTGCACGTCAGATACACGTCAAAGGAAGCAGGAGATGTTGAAATGTGCTTTTCCATTAATTGTGGTACTTACCACTTAAGTTTCGACTGTTTATTCTAAAATTTAAAGGTGCAAAAGGTTTGGAGGATACAATTTTTCCACCTGTGGAAATAAAAAAAACAACAAAAAATAGAACTATGTCAATAAATATGTTTTCTTCAGATACTAGATTCTACATTTGACAGAGTAGAGGCAAACTTATGATGAAAAACAATTACTTCCCCCAATTAGAGCCAGTAATCCATAGAAACCTTCAGCATACCATCAGCCAGTTAATCACCAATAAATACATTCCCATTGAAAAATTGGTGCGAAAATAGCCCATTAGTATCTGCTATTAAAAGCCTTATTTGTCAACCTCTGATCAGATTACTCCAGAGGCCTATTAAACGTTTCAATTTGTTGCGGCTCATCAACCATCTGCTCTGCCATACAACTCATTTAGAGACATTTAAAAAGATAAATGAACATGCAGCGCACTGTAGAGATTAACCCACTCCTGGAATGAGAATCCCATATTTTTATCTCATTGTCACGAAACAATTTTGAGGTTCGCTGAAGAATACTAACCTTCCTTCATGTTAGCAAAGCGCTCCTTCAGCTGGTGATCTACCTCTGGACCAAAGGCAAAGTTATTCACAAAAATAATACTGCAAGACAGATGGAGAAAGAAAGATTTTAGATCTACAGTTGGAAGTAAATGCAAGATAGATATTTTTGGCAAAGTTCTGCAGACACACATTTATTGAAGAATGGTTCACTATCCTCTAAACCTTTTCTGCTTAGAACATATTATTTGGATACCAGGTCATCTGTAAATAAGTTTTATAATGGTAGCTTATATTACAGGACTGAACCGTTCTATTAAAATGGTTTCTATTTTCCTTGTGCCTCAGTGTATAAATTCAGCTAATAAATGGTCTTGTTGGAAAATGGAATGGAAATCGCTTCTCTCAGACAGTAACGGTGACCCGGCTTGGTTTAACACCTTGTGTTGGCGATCCTTTCCTTCCATTCTTCAGACAAAAAGTCACCTCTCTCTAGCTGAAAGAAACAAAGCACACAGGGTTTAAAAACCCTGAATAACCTTGGCTCTGCAAAACAATATTTGAAAGTTCTTTCAAGGATGCATTACGATAGTCAACTTACTGTGTACTCCCCATGTTTCTTCCCATACCATTTCATCCACTTTTTAAACTCTTTATCCATGCTCTGAGAGAGGGAGAGAATGTGAATATTAACATCCAAACAAAAATGCTGATGTGGTGTGTTGCTACAGGGTAATAATAAGAAGAAGATGGAACATGAACCGGGAAATCCACTTTGAAGACTGATCGGAGACAAAGATACCACACAGCGGAAAAACGTCTGACTTCTGTTTAATTGCCAGCGGTGGTTTGCACTACAATGGCCGAGGAAGCCGTGATTCTTTTTTGACACAGTGGTCTCGCTTTTCTCTGATCTCTTTGTGAAATAGCACTCTGGTCCTACGATTTATGTGGTTACCTCTGCATAGGTAGCTGGAATGTCTGCTTTCTCTACACCGTAGTAGTGTTTACAGGTGGTTGCTGCTGCAACCTGCAGCACTACCTGCCCCACTCCTGCAAATAAGAAGACAAATCGGTTGACTCTTGCACCAAACGGACAAAGACGCAAAGCATTGCAGCTCGTTCATTGTCAGCCGCCTGCAGCGTTCGTTAAACACTCGATCAATTTCAAAGAAGTAGAAACGAAAACATCGGAAGGTAGGGTTCAGGTTAAAAAAACAAAATGTAACCTTTGAACAACATTGACGATAACCATTTATTCGTTCACCCGGACTGGCATCCTGACTTACTCCTACAACTTCATTGCACTTTTTTTTTTTCATTGTAAAATAAAAAAAAATATATATTATTTGTTTATCAAAAAACGTTCCCACGACATGATATGTAAACTGTCTATAAATAACATATTCGATCTGGGGATACACTACTACGTCCCGAAATAGCAGCACACTAACCACTGCCGAGATCAACAAAGGTGTCATCTTCCATCATTTCCATCTCGCCGATGATCTGAGCAACAAGGTCGAAAGAGGTCTCCCCGTACACCTCGGGGGAGAAGGGCTCATAGTTGTTCAGCTTCTCCGGGTCGGTAACTGAGTGGTTGTACACTTGCTGTAGGATGTGTCTCAGCAGCCCGTTGGAAGGACGCTTGTTCAGCTTCATGGGCTGGGTCGTCCCTTTCCACTATAGGGCGGGGATTATATTTTTATTCACACAAAAACTCTCAAAGTACAGCATAGAGGCTTTCCCCACATCAGTGTGCAGATATTATCCAGCGATGCTTGCCTTTCAAAGAGAAGGACAAAACAACACAATAATTATGTTGTTTAATACCGGTAATATTTTCCCAGGAAAACTATTTATAATTTCTGAATAAGCGCCATTAATTATAAGCCTTTTGGACACAACTGTGTAAGATCATGTGTGGCATTGATGTCGTAACACTGTGATAAGACTCACAGGACACTGACACAGTGTTGCTCACATTTAGTGATTCATGTTTCTACATTCACTTCCGACAGAGCACTAAAAACCCTCCACACACACACACGCACACACACACACTTACCAGCTGGTGGATGCTGTCGATGGCCCTGTTGTACTTATCACAAAGTCTCTGCATACTCTCGAAGCTGTGAGACAGAAAATGAAAACAATCATTTAGTACAAGATGAAACACCTATTTTACTGTTAGCAATTTTGAACATTACATCCATTTTCATCTTCATGTAACTCTGAAAATACTCAACTAAAATATCTGTGTCTATGGTGACATATTTACTGTGACTGACCAAACTCAGACAAATTAGAAAACAAAGACTTATTAAATACAAACAGTTTGTGACGTGACACTCGGCTCACCTCTTGGTGTCATAGTCAATGAGTACGTAGTTTTCCATTGCAAGTTTGAGGTCTGGGATCTCCTCACACACCCACCTAGAGACAGCGCACACATAACGTCACTCGATCACACACCCGACACATTCGCTTACAGTCACTTGTTGAGTAAAATGTCACTTACCGAATGGTCTCGATGATTTCATGAGCAGCATCATGGTGTTTATCCTGAAAACAGAAAGAGGTAACAAAATATGAAATACCTCTCAATGTGATCCAATAAATTCAACAGCACCACCAACTGCAGCTTCCAAAATGACCATAAAGTTTAATCATCACCTCTTAAAAACAGGCTTAAAAAAAACCTGAACATTATATAGCCTTCGTGACTGTCGAGTTTATTGCAGGACTGTTTTATTACACTGCATTGGGTTAAGCTCTGTGCACCTAATTAAACCGGCAGCTGACTTTCGAAAGCCCAAACAGTCTAAAAAATATTTTAAAAAGTCCATAAACCAGGTAGCACAATAATGAATGGATAAAAGTATATATTCATCAAAAACACAGACCCTTACTGAAATAAGTCAATTCTAGCTTCATGTTAACACGTTGCAATAAATGCTACAAATATGTCTGATTCATCCTCTTGGGGAAGAAACGTCTCGCAGACACAACGGCCAAAGAGCACACGTCACTGGATACTGTTTAGACTATTAAACTAAATGTTTACAACACATACACTCTGAAATTTATGTGCGACGATGTCATTCCTCCTAGTAGCCATTTCACTGCAGTCAGACCAGTTTGTGAAAGTTGACCTCACTGTATAAAATGACTTGTTTTGACCTTTAGGACAGTGACAGCCTTATGGAACCACAAACTACAGACATTGGACATTCAAAGGATGTATGGCTTTCCCATGTACCTTCAAAGAATGGTGGGTTTGTGAGGAATTGTCAGAACACAGGTGCTCAACATTGTGGTGGATAAATGCAACTCTCGCAGAAATCTGCAGATGCCAAAAGGCTTTGTGACAAAATCAGAGCACGGATTTATCCGTATGGTCTTAATGTGGTATTTGGAGGGCCAAATCTGTGAAGCAACTAAACAATGCTGCAACAAATGACATAATCGAGCATGGGAATGGCATCATGAATCCTTCTATCATAACGTTCTTCTCCCTTATACACTTTCAAAATCTGCGTAGGCGTCTACCATAACATGTGTATTACAGATATACAATAAGAAAAACAGTGCTGAGCTGATGTTGCATAATCTGTTGACATGCAGAGAGGAATTGGTTGACGGCGTGGAGGAGTGAAAGAGGCAATATGAAGTCCAACCTGCCTCCTAGTTCTAACTTTAAGTCTCGTTTAATTTGGAAACATTCAGGAAATTAGTTTTGTGAATTAAAAAAATGCATCTTAAATCAGACTATTAAGAACCATGTGTGAGATTGAAGTTAATCTGATTCAAAAAGTCACTTGAGCCTAGAACAAAGACTCATAAAATAAGATTGTAAAGATATTGATCCCATGCAGGGAGTCTATAGTTAGCCATTTTAGCTGGAGTGTGTTCAGCAGCTCTGTGGGAGTAATAGGAGTCGAGTTACACCCAGAGCGCAGCCAGCCTGCGCCTGTTGCCTGAGCTGACCCACTGACCCACTTTCTGTCTCCGGCTCTAGCACACTGCCAAGAAGAGCCTCTGGTGGAGGGAAAGAAAAGAGGGGAACATGACAGCGGAGGAGGAGAAATCAGAGGGTAAAAGGAAAGAAAGTTAAAGTGAGAAGAGCTAGAAAGTGGGGAAAGTGGAAGAGAGGCGGGAAAGCCTGGTATTTGTCAGCTGTTTGGAGGCCTGGCACAGCGACCACAGCTAACAGCCCACAGCCGGGAGCGCCTGGCTTCCCGCGCAAAACTACCCGCCACTAATACACAAACTTCCGCCAAAGCTCAAACAGTCATAGTGACGCAGGAAATCCACTGCTATTTCTGCTGCTACGGCTGTACTACCAAGCTAGCCGCCAGCTGTGTTGCTAATAAGGAGCATGACCTACAAATCTTCAGCAGATTCAACACACTGTGTTCCACTAAATAAGGAAGGTGTACAAGTTGTGAGTGTATATGAAAGAGACTCTGTGAGTGAGCGACTGAGATGCTGAAGGGGGGAGGTCACCTGCTCACACAAAGACGGCACACAGCAACACCAGCAAAGGGCTGCTGCTAAAAATAAACACCGCCTGAAAGCTAGTCAGACAAAAAAAGAACAGGAGACCCTCCTCTCTCTCTCTCTCCCCGCTGTGGGTATGCTGACGCGTGTACGACTCCTCCTTTCCTCACCACCGCTTCAGTCAATCTCTCCTTACGTTGGTGTGACCCGTGGTGGGTGTAGGGTTTTTACGCTACGCGCCGCTCCACTACACGTACCTCACGGCTTACGAGAACAAATGACACACGCTTACACCCTTGTGCTACTCTTGATCACCACGGAATAATAATTATCTTCAACTAACACAGCATCAGCAGTTAAAACGAGATACCTGTGCTAGCTTTCTGTCTATTAAAACAGAGAGGATTTGTGAAAAACACGCATGTTAACTGGCGGATGACAACGCACATACTGCTAACCAAGAGAAGCTGTCTCGACAAGTTATCTGTAAATAATAATAGGTGAAGTTCACAGGTGAGAACCAAACAAAAGACGTTCAGCGGTATTTGAGCAGCATGTCTTTTAAAGGCTTTGTAGATCCGGTTAGTGCTCGGACCCAGAACCAGATGGACAAAGTGCAGCACCCCACCAGAAGTGCTCTTCATATGGAAGCATTTACAGATGCACAGATGTGGGGATTTAGTGAGAGACAGGGAACAACACTGAACGAATGAAAGTATTTTTATGGGCTTTATTCTGGTGGCTGGATTGGAGTAAAAGCACGCATTATATTGCAGCGGCATTTCCAACAGACACATTGTGTGTATCACAACACACACAGCACTGTCTTCATGCTCTGTGGGTGAGATCAGTGATCTCAATGCTCTGTGGGTGTGAAGAATGAATCTTGATGGAGTGGGCTCTGTTGTTAACAGCAAGCGGTTAAAACATGACTGGGGAAGATGAGAAAAAACACACACTGGCATCTGTTTCTGTATTTTATTAATACAGCATTGCTGAAGAGAAGCAGTCCTGCTATCCTCCCTGTAGTGTAGACCATATGGACATGAGGCGACGGGAGAAAAGAGAGGAAGTCTTTCGCCTTTGAAAACAGGAGGAGTGCACCGCCACATGTATAGGCTCCATATTGCAAAACTCCACATGCAGGACCATCAGCTGTTTCTAATTCAATGGAGGACAGCTAGTCCCCCTGTATAAATAGATATTTGCTGATCAACAGTATATTCTACATTCCTGACATGCCTGCTCTTGTATTTATCCTTACACACCATAACTTGGGTGAGGCAACAAATTCAGCAGGGAGGAACGGATAGTGTCATCAGATTGTGGCTTGGTGTAAAAGGGAGCGTCAACTTTGTCAGCCAAAGCAGAGAGGAGCGGCTGATTACATCAGCAAGTAACTCTGGCTCATTGACTTGTAACCCATTCAGTACAAGATTCAACGAACAACAAACAAACCAAGAGCTGGAACTGAAACAAGCAGATTGCCAGGCTAGATACAGCGTGGGTGGAGATGAGAAGCACCGAAAGACCCCACTCAGACATTCTGAGAAACTCAGCTTTTTTTTCTTCTTTCCTTTTTCTGTCAGCACTGACTGTCTCGCCACAATTACTATAAAGGAGAAACACAACTTAACGTTAACTACACACGACTTGAAAAGACCACAGAACTTTCAAAAAGCTTCCCTTTCCGTTTGTCTTCAATGAGTCAACGACAACCACTCACTGATGTGCAGACAGCAGTGTATGTGGAAACAAGAGTACAGTACATGTAAGAGAGAAGCAGTCACGGGCTGGTACTGCCCCAAAAACTGACTAAGCAGCGACTAGATGAATGCGAGGAACTCAAACAAGCAAACACAACCAGCTGGTCTCAACCACAGAAATGCCATTAGATTAAACAAAAAACACACACACACAAAGCACAAGCACTAAGCGCGCACGCACACACACACACGCACACACACTAAGCACTCAAGGAATGCCATACAACACATTTCACATGCCTACAGCATCTAGAAACAGACAACACAGAGTTCACACGAACATATTTTAGATAATCTTGTAGTTATATGTTCTTTATAAATGTTTGTTTGCAACAAATGGCAACATTAGTTGCAGATCGGAGTAAAAAAAACTGACTTAGATGTGTTACAGTAAAAAAACGAGACTCTTTGGACAAATAAAAACAAAGTTAGTGAGAGACTGGCATCAGTTGAAGTGGCACCAATTTCACAACAGTTCGATACTGGCTGTCAACGTGCGTCCTGGTTGTACTTGTCACGACTGGTAACGTTAACGTGTTTAATCTGCTCACGTGAACCGTAGTCTGCGTGTTTATATTCTCTGAGTATATTACTTTTGGTGGTGACCGAAGTGGAGGAAAAACAATCTAAAATGTCACCGCTGTTGGCGGACACACACGTGACCGTCTGTCACCCTCCCGACCAGTACGACCTGATCCCCCGGACGAGCCATGGCTCCTTCAGCTAGCCCGTGTTAGCAACAAGCTAACGTTAGCTAACAAAGACACACAGAAAACAGACGCAATATGTACATGTGGCCGGTGAATTTTGAGGTTTAACACTCACGTATACTGGTAACGGCCACGGGTAGCCTGCGGGTTCTGCTCCAACCGGCGATTTGAGCTTCAGCTCCAGCTTTTCGCCCATCCTACACTTCGCGGCGGCTCGGCTCTGGCGGCTCGCTAGTGACTGCTCTCTGTTAGCCAGCTGGTCGGTTAGCGAGCGAGCTACAACGTGAACATTTTGGTATGAAAACAAATACGTGGAAACGCGCGAAATAAAACAGACGTCGACGCTCGCGCGGTAAACACCCACACGCCGCGGTCGCGCGTGTAAATGTGTCCGACTGGGTTTTGTGTTTAGAAGAAAAAAAAGCCTGGTTATGTCCACTGGCAATAACACATCGTCTGTAACGCCGCCATCTTGCCCGGCATGAATAAATATGGCAGGGGCCACTGGGAGCAGAGGGGACACAGACGTCACCGGGGGACCGCGAGCCAGCGCGTGGGCCCAGCGACACGCAAGCACGAGCGAGCACCCGTCCCCGCGGCGCGTGACAGCATAGTGCACGTCACGACTTCCTCCAGCTCACTCGATACAGAAGTAATTACGGAGATGTGGACAATAATACTTACATTACTTATAATATATCTTATAATTATATCTGATTTAAGCCATGATGAAATGGGTTAGCCTATTTGTTTAAACAAAGCAATTACTCACCTGCCTGAAGTAAATATTAGATTTTAATGGACCCGCATGAACTTTTTATAACTAATTCAGGGATATTAAGATTGCACATTATCAGACAAGCTGCACTCTACTGTTGACTTCCACTTTAACATTAAATTACATAATTAGGGAATTGTACACACATTTTCAGAAAATTTAATTTGAATTGTCTTTTATTTAATTAATATATACAGTTATTCTAAAAAAAAAAATACAATATTGTCAGAAGCACTAGTTCTTACACACACACACACACACACACACACACACACACACACACACACACACACACACACACACACACACACACACACACACACACACACACACACACACACACACTTTTGCTCAACACCTGGGTCCTAGAACTAGCAGGTCTTTATGAAATGCACATGGTTATTGATGCTAATTACACTTATATGTGATGATTAAGAATGTCAGCTGTGAGAAAGGTAGACATCTATATATGAGCTGCACTGCGGCTCACAGCTCCCTCAGACTGCTCCAGTTTCAGATATTAATTAGGACTTCTTTAAATACAAAAAAAAAAAAAATACTCAGATAAATGCATTTGGTTTTAGAAAATGTTGACAGCTGAAATGTTGCTGAAAAAACTGGAGCTGAAATGTAAAAGTGGAAGAGCTGGAAGGTATAGTAAAATAATGCCAAAGCTGGAAGTTCAAACTGATTGCCACAGAATGCTGAAAGAAAAATTCTTGCTATTCTTATCAGACATGAACTGCATTGCTAAACACCATAAAATGCATTTCCCTGAAGAGCCGAGAACTGAAATGTATTGTATGACAAGAAAAGGGCAGAACCGCATTACACTGGAAAAGATCCAATGACTCAATAACAAGCAGATTCATATATAAATGAAATGAATATGGAAGGTAACAAAGAAAAAACTAACATTCAACTTAAACATGCAATCATTCAAAAGTTGTAAATGATTTGAATAAGGTCTGACTGAATGTATGCTAGAGTAATCAACCCAAAAGTGAAAACAGAGTGAGTGCTGCTGAATCAACTTTCAGAAACACATTAACCTGTGTATCAGAGACAGTAGCTGAACTTTGATTTTGATAGGCAAATAAACACACACTGAAAAGAGAGACAGATAACGAGGCGCGTGATGCTGGTAGACCTGAATCTGGATCAAAGGACCTGGTGATCAAAGTCCTAAATGAGGACAACTCTCTCAGAGTTAAAAATAAAAACATTGCTGTTCAAAAGTCCTCAATTTTGTCCCATTGCCTCAATTTGAACAGAGTTATGAAGGCAAAAGTCTTCACATGAAATCCCAAACTATAAATGTTCCATGTGTGCTGAACAGTATCATATAGATATTGTTCAAATTAAAACAAGGTAGTTTGTCAAGAAACAGGTTTATGTCATAAAACACATGTTTGTTGTTTGATAGCCCGACTGAACTGATGGAAATTACCAAATTAAATACAATTAAACCAAAATCTGGTAGCACCTGGTATTTCCCCGTGTTCAAGACCACAGAACTCAAACTCACAATGTTACAGACATCAGAGTCACACAATCAATGGCTAGTCCTGCTGTTGAAAGTACTTTCTATTATACTGCATCAGCAGTGGGGGAAGAAGTACTCAGACCCTTTACTTAAGTTAATGTACAAATATATAATTCATTACAAGGAAAGGTCCTGCATTCAAAATCCCACTTGATTACATGCTATCAGCTTTATGTAGTTAAAGTATCAGCAGTATAAGTACATCAATATCATCAGCTTTCTGATAAAGTATCAGCAGTAAAAGTACTATAGTATGTTTAGCTTCACAGTTGAAGTATTAGCAGCAAAAGTACATGCGTATTATCAGCTTTATCATTAAAGTATCAGCAATATAAGTACATGAATATTATCAGCATCATGGTATAGTATCAGCAGTAAAAGTACGAAAGTATTATCAGCTTCATGCAGTTAACGTATCAGCAACAAAAGTACATAAGTATTACCAGCTATATAATAAAGCATACATACATCAATATCAGCAGCTTCCTGGTAAAGTATCTGCAGTATAAGTACATACGTTAGAAAATCAATGGGGCGTCCTGCTGTTGCACTGTCCACACACACATAACACAAGTACTTTCTATTATACTGCATCAGCAGTGGGGGAAGGAGTACTCAGGCCCTTTACTTAAGTCAATGTACAAATACATAGATTATTATAAGGAAAGGTCCTGCATTGAAAATCCTTCTTGATTACATGCGCTATCAGTAGTTTAAGTATCAGCAGTAGAAGTACATACTTTTTATCAGCTTCTTGTAGTAACAGTACATGTTGTGCAGTAAAAGGTGTGAATAAGATCTGATTGACATTAGCTGCATGTTACTGTTGTAGCGTTTACATAGTTTAGGCAAGTAGTTACCAAAATAAGGGTCGCCAGATAATTCTGAGGGGTCACAAGATGGTTCGTGAGAGAGGAAAGAAGTACTACTGATACAGACCGTAGTACTTCTTACTTGTTTTTTAAGTTTCCAAACTGCTCTGTCATCTTTGATTGCTTTTGTGCATTTTATTTAAAGTGATAAATAGTTTTCCTCCTTTGGAAACTCATACAAACTCATACGAAAGTGAAACGAGGCCCCCAACCAGACCCTGCTTCCACGTGAGGGGGCAAGCGCTGACATTCATTGTGCGTTTTTATATTTGTAAAGTAACTCGTAGCTAAAGCTGTCAGATAAATGTAGTCGAGTAAATGTAAAGTGCCCTAAAATAGACACTAAAGCCCTCAAATGTGTTGTTTACTTGCGTAAACGAGCTGTTACTCTCCAACTTTATGTGCTAGTTATCACTTTGAATATTTTTTACACTTACAACCCTCCCCCACTCTACTCGCTCTTTGAACTCATCGTGTTTGTTTTCCACAGTGACCACAAATAACTAACCTTTAGTCAATTTTAGTTTGGTCTCACATGTGCTCCTTGCAGGTTGCCAAGCTGCCCACAGATCAGATGCCAGGAGTCAGAAATGCTTTTCTCTCCATCACTCCAACCTACATATATGACACCAGCATTAGCTCATTTTGTTTTTCCTTCTCGTCTTCGTAAGCAGAGATGTGCCGATCACAGAGAGAAATTAACCATTTTACTTGAATCTACTATGACATGCCCTCACGTCTGATACATACGGCAATTACCTCGCATAATTGTCTGACCTTTATTTCAACCGTGGCCTTCGTTCAGATTCTAAAAACAGACCTAGACCCCTCTCTGCATTTCGGTGCAGACAAAGGAGGAGGGGCTCTCGGTCTCTCAATGCTGTGTGTGTGTATGTATATGTACATCTATATGCGGCTGTGTGTGAGAAGAGATGGCAGCATGCCACAGTGAACTCTCTGACCCCCACCACCACCACCACAGTGGTGCTGCTGAGGCCCACCTCGGGATGGGAGCCAGCAGCAGCAAAGCTCAGCTCAGCCCGGCCAAGTGGAACACTGTCTCTGGGATCTTTCACGGTGTGTCAGATTACAGCAGGGCCCCGTCCTCCCCGCTCGCATTGCTGGAGCATCTTTGCTTGCCGTGCCAGGGCCTTTTATTTGATTTTATTTTTGAATCCACGTTTCAGTGCATGGCACAGACTTGGCTGTAAATAACAGTCACGGGTTACGATAAGAGGATGTCGATTAGACGCAGGCCCAAAACAACCTAAATACTGAGTGGTTGAACTAACCTTTACGCGCCTTCCCCCCCCTCTCCATCATTCCCTTTGCTGTCACACTGATTCCTGAGAGTGTCTCTGACCCGTGTGCAGCGCTTTAGCTCTCAGCAGAAATAATGCAAACTGGGGTGAACAGGGGGTTTCAAATGTCTCTATTGAATTTGTTGCTTTTGTTCAACAAAAACAAGGTGTGCCAGTAGCCAGCGGCAGCTTTGGGAACGACCCGCGTGAAAGTGCTGCCATCTGCAGGACAACCTCTTCAACACAGGACTCAGGAAGTGGAGACAAATGTTAGGCCTATAAACAGTTCAAAAAAGTACACTTACATCACATCAGCTTCTCATCTATAATAACTTAATGGAATATGCAGACTCCACTGATGTCTGATATGCATGCATGCTCTGTGGGCTTTCCTAAAGATTTTTTTTTCTGCTTTTGACTCGCCAGAATGTCAAGATGTGATCCTATAAAAAAAAAATGGTTAAACACAAATCAAACATCAACTGTATGTCACTTTCATGGCATAATAAGTAGAGGCTGTCTAGACATCAGGTAACTACAGAGTTATTGAGGTCAAGAAAATTCACAACATCCATATTACTGCAATATCTAACTAAAAAAAGTTAAAAACTGTTTATCGTGTGTTTTGGCAAATCAATTATACATAAAATACAAGTGGTGGTGAATTATTTAAACAATATAATTTGTATTAACATATTTATATTTAATAAATACCCAACCACACCCTCTAAAAAGTACAAAAATAAATCAAAATATCGTCTTCAATGCACCAACTAATATCCTAAAATCCAACATCATTACAAAATCGGACGGCGACAACTGGCTCAGAATCTCCACAAATAAGGATTTCAAAGAATTTTATTGAAACAAAGATCAATTTCAGTCCCAGTCCCTCATGGTTTTCAAAAAGCGTGCTTTGGGTTTTAGCGCCAACATTTCATGACTCTTTTCCAAAGCCCTCTTTGCTTATACAGCAGCATGTATATACTCAAGAGAAAAAGAAAAGAAAAACCTATACAACAGGTCATTTTGGCACAATCAACTCATACAACGGTAGTCCTGTGCTGGCATATCGTTTACGTTCAAACAGTTTGCTCTCCGTCGGAGCAACGCGCGTTTGCTGATGAGCACATTCACAATGGATATTCGACCGCAATAGAAGTGTTATACAAGAATTATGTCAGAATGCTTCTAGAAAACAAGATACAGTGAGTGGAAACAGGTTGCAGTACTGGGCGATGCCGACCCTGGTAACAAGAGGTTCACCTTCACGTTCCTCCAGACCCAGACCTTAGCTTAGACCCAGACCTCAGCCTAGACCCAGACCTCAGCCTAGAGTCCGGGAGCATTGGACCTCAATGTAGTGTTTGCATTACGAGAGTTACATAATCTGAAATCTGGCATTACACATTGACGACACTTGAGCCCAGTCATGCAAATCCCATCTGGAGCAAAAAAAAAAGGAGCCTCCTCTGACTTCTCACAAGAAAACACTGGGAAAGTTTCCACTAGGGTGATAAATTATGACTTATGAAATGATAACAGGAAGAAGAGAATACTGTGACATGTTCCTTTGTCATTTGGTAGAGCGTTTCGTTTCATCCCACTCGGTAAGCACTTTGGTATACATGCTGGTCAGAGCCACGTCGAATGGATTACATACTAAATTCAGTTGGACTAGGCCTTCGCTTGGCTTTCGATATCCTTGGGCAGTTTTTTTTTTTCCTTTTCTTTTTTTTCTTCCTTTTCTTCAAGTAAAAGGTACAAAGACTGTTCATTGTAACACATTCATAAAGCATGCACTCTGATGGACAAAGAGAAAAGTGTCATTTGGACAACCCCCCCGCCCCCCCCCCTCCCAGGTAACAGCAAGATCAGGAGAAAAAAGTGCTGATTTTTCATATTCACATAAAAAGATCGTTATTAAGAAATGCGGTCGCTGACTAAACTCGCTCGTTCGTCAGGTTGAGTCACGACACAGCAGTTCCAATTAGTCTTCGGACACCGCCAAGCGGATCGGTTCTCGAAGCCGATTCCAGGAAATGGATCCCAGGTCAACCTCGGTGAATATCTGACATCACATTTGGAAAAAGGCAAAAACTGGTCGCGGGTGAGCGCCTTCCTCCAACCGAGAGGCCTACGCACCCGGAAAGATGCTCAGGGATGGCTTCGTCTTAACAGTCGTCTCGATGGACTCTCACGCGGGTCGATGAGCAGACGAAACTCAAAAGTTGATCTCTCTTTTTTTAATTTTATTTTTTTCATTTCTTTAGGACGTGGCGAACACTATTTGAACTTAACCTAAAAAAGGTGCGAATGATGTTAACTTAGGAGATCTGTGGAAGAAAACTATTTTTTGTGATTTATTTTATTTTTTTTAAAGGATGAAAAGAAAAAGACAGATCGGCATCTCCCGTCTGCATCATCGTACAATTAGAGGATTTTCTGAAGCATGAAGAAGAGTAGCGCTGGCATTTTACTCTTCTGATAACTTTGAATTATTCTATTGCTACAAAAGCCATCAGGACCTAAAACTGGAAAGACAACCAATTAAGAGCTAAATGTAAGTTCTTCATTGAAACATTATGATGAACATTAGGACCAACTGCTGTAACGGCTCGTCGCGACCGAGCGAGCAGGACCGCGCTTCAAGAAAATCTGACTGGAGACTTTCACACACGGCCCCCCTCTGTTAAGACATCTGCACAGGTTAGTTTTTGTTTTCGGAAAAAGAAAAGCTGAGCACACAAACCTGCATCTGACCGTGTGCATTTCGATGCATTGTCTTGATTTAATCAATACTAAATATCTGCATCTCTTTAAAAGAGAGACATAATTAACGCCAACAGATTGACAATTAGATGGGAAAGGCAGCTTCTGAATAAAATACTGGCTGACATTCAAGATGTGAGGACAGAAAAGAAGAGACAGCTTTTAAGTACTGATATTGAGGAGTGTAAAACAGACTCATACCCCAGAATTAAGTGTCAAAAATAAATAAAAAATAAAAAACGTAGAAATAACTTCCAACGTCATAACCATTCGTTTCACTATATGGGGGAAACTGATCATTATAAATTAGTTGCATTTGGCGTACAATCTGCAGTTTACATCTCCGTCTCAAACATCTAGTTTCAAAAAGCAGGAAAGATTATTTGGATTATCTCCTAAGAAAAGTGGGAAAGTTTCCGTGTTTGACTCTTTTTAGACTTCTGTGCACTACATAGCAGGGTGGACTGTTGAGAAAAATAAAGCCACGCAGAACCTTTTTTTTTCCTGGATGCTTTGTTACTACACAGACGGACCTGGCCCCTCTAGGCACAACCCCATCTTCCAAAAAAGAAAAGAAAAAAAGAAAAGGAAAGAGAGAGAAAAATATCGTGTGTCCTGCTTAAGTCTTCATTAGAGCCTTTGGCCCCAATGAGGGGGAATACTCCTTTAATGGCATCTTTCATGTGAACATTATTTAGCACAGGCGGAATCCAGAGTTTTCCTTTATCTGCTTGGTTTCCAGAGACAACAGGGAAACAATGTCTAATAACTACTTTTAAAGTTGCTGTTGATCGTACTCGGCAATAAGTCTCTTTATATATGCCAGTTTGTTGTGTAGATATTCACAGCGGTTCTTCTCTTGGCTATAGTTTGGATTAGTCTGCAAGGGATACGAAAAACAAGTCAGGAATCCAGTAATGTGCTGCATACTTTAAGCCATCAATGTGTATAATAGCGGGATTTAAACTTACCTTTTTTATTTTATGATACTCTTGAAGTATCTGATTGTGGATTGTCTATGTAGGGAACACAGATAAAAAGATGATAAGGGGTATGAAGATAACTGATTGAGCATCCTTTCAATGAGTCAAAATGTTTTTGAACAATTTGTGCTTTGGGGAATGTACCTTGTACTTGTCTGTGCCTTGATGGAGCTGTTTGAGCTCATTGTCGAGCACAGTGAACTGCCGGGTGATGCCGTCTATCCGAGCATGCAGACCCCGGTACTCACTGTACTCGGCGTTGAAATCGTTTTTATACCTCTGACGCTGCTCCGGAGAGACGATCACCGTGTACTTCCTACGAGGACGATGAGAGCAAAATGTTACTAAAAAATAAAAAAGTCACAAATGAATACATGAAAGTCACATCAGGCATCTTAAGTGAGAGGAAAAGTGCTATTAGGGGGAGACTTTATGGGAAGCACCGACACAAAATGATGAAATCAATTAATCCCAGGCGAAGGCCTGCCACGATATATTATTCAAGAAATAATTGCAAACAACAATATTATTCTAATTTTAAGACCCGTTATGCCACTGACCCGTTAATTATGTTAATAAAATAGCAAATAATACAATTACAAACCTTCAAAGAGCAATTGACTTTACATTTTTAAAGAATATTTAGATAGTGGAATGTGAAATTACTTTTAAAATCCTAAATACAGAAATGAAACCAATAAAAACCACAGAACCAAAGCAATATAGGTCATGTCCATAATAAGCCGCGGAGGTTATTATCCTCACAGCTCCGATCTGCATTAAATACTTACAATAAATAGCCTGCCACCTCAGGTGACGACGTAGGAATACTGGTACTGTTGCACATCCCATTCAGATCTAAAACAAAGTGACATAGGGGGGAGAAGGGCAGTTGGATTAATACACCGGTGTGTACTTGAGGTTATTGAAGGCATAAACACTGAACAGCAGGGGTCTCCTTTTATTCACAGTCACATACTGGTCACATCACTCTGTCACAGCGATGACTAAATGGTGTCCCTCCACATGTAGAGAACTACTTTTATTATTGAGAAATATCTACCATCTGATGCAAGAGCTGTGAAACTGACTTTAGTAAAGAGGGTGTGTGTGTGTGTGTGTGTGTGTGTGTGTGTGTGTGTGTGTGTGTGTGTGTGTCTGACCTGTGCTTTTGTGTGGAATACTGTTGCTTTTGAGGTTTCCTGGGCTCAGCTCACAGACTTGGTTGGGCTCGGGCACACGTTCCCCACGACTCTTCCTCTCCTTCTCTTGAGCCTTTTCCCTCACCCTCTCCTTGTCTTTGCTCTTCTCCTTGTCTTTATGCTTTTTTGACTTCTTCCTGGACTTGTTGTTGAAAGACGGAGGACTCTTGTCCCGAGGAACGACCGGGCCCGTGTGTCCAGGAGACGATGTGCCGATGCTGGGCGCCGGGCCCGAGAGCAGCGAGGGCTGTTGGCTGAGCCTCTCGGACGCGGCGGTTTCCTGAGAGTCACAATCCCTCCCGTTGTGGCTGGAGTCGTTGCTGACATCCGACAGTGCTTCGAAAGGACGGGGGATGTCGAGCAGAGGAAGCTGCTGGGAGCTGGACGTCATGCCGCCGTCCAACATCGAAACCGCCACTGCCGCCTGAGCGCCACCTGCCTCCCCTCTCCCATTGGAGGAGCTGAGCTTGCCATTAACCGGGGCTGTTGCAGCCTTGCTGGCGAGATGAGATATCCTGGGCTTTTTGTTGGCGAGAGGGTCGATGAAGTCAGCAGCAGGTCGTTTCTGCAAGAAAAGAAAATTGCGGTTTTAGTAGCAGAACTAAAAACGGGGTTCAATAGGAATTCAATTCATCTCAGAGTGAGCGAGAAAAGTACAGTCCAGGTCAAGGCAAACATAAAAGGTCTGAGCCGTGTGGGACGAGGGAATGTACAGAAGACAGGATGTAGTAAAAGCAGATGGATGGAGGAAGCGACGCAGGAGAGAGAGTAGAAAAGAACGAGCAGTAGAGGGTCTGTATTCTCAGTAGCACTAAGAATAGGATTCGACTGTGCAGTCTTTTCACAATACCAGGGATTAAATTACAGACCCAGCCCACACTTATGTCGTTGGGAGTGGCTGACCCAATCGCTGAGTGTTGGCTGTGCAAACAGGACTACTTTTAGATTCTGGAACAACAACAAAAACCAGCGAGGAGATCCTTTTGGGCCTGCAAAGGTTTTCAGACTATTTCCACACTGTCGGTCCGTTACACCCAAAAACTAAATACGACACTGCAGAGTAGATAAAAAAACAACAACGCTGTAATGTAGTGTAGACAGGGGGAAACCTAAGGCTTTCACTAATACTGATGTATGTTTGCATAGATGTTGTCTTGTGCTGTGTATCAGTATTTTCAGAAGGCCACATTTATGTGATCATCGACAGAACGATGAGACGGGACAAAGTGGGACTGAGATCCATCGTCCCACTTCAGATAATGGCTGCAATTAAGACCGGGACATATATTGTTACTATATCGATATTGTGATCGGAGACAAGATATCGTCCTACATTTGGGATATCTAAATATTGTATTATTGCATACGTGTTTGTCTTTTCCTGGTTTTAAAAGCTGCATTGCAGTGATGCAAGTCGCTGAACTTAACAGACTGTTATAGCCGATCTATTTCTTGCCATTATCCACTTACTGTAGTCATTATATCTACATTACTGGTGATTATCAAAAATGTCATTGCCTACTTTGTGGAAGCAGCAATAGTGAATCCCATGATACTGTTGCTATATTGAGAGGGGCATTTATCTGATTTATCCATCGGGCTGGGAGAATATTACTCAACATTTTTTTGCTCCAACAAAAAAGTGACGACTGAGATTTAACTTTTGTTTCTGTAGACCAGTGTGAATGGAAAACTTCTAAAGAAATAGCAGCCGGGATGGAAGGTATTTTTTTGCATTTATCCGTCATTGTGTGGATATGATCCCGCCCCCGTCTGCCCTGTAGCTCTCCCCGATTCATCCCTCACCCATCTGAGGTTTACACACCGCTTTACCTGATGGCCTGCTCTCTTTGTACACCAATGAATCTAAAAAGGAGAGCTTGGGGAACCATTCGCTTGTTTGTTTGTGTACTGTGTTTACTGAGCGAGGGAGTGGACAGGAAGAGCCATACAGGAGGTGTCTGAGGTGAGAACAACCTGAGAGGACGGAGCTATTAATATAAACGGAGCAGCTCCTCCTCTGTCTACCTAGTGGAAGTGTAAACAATGGTTAGACTCAGGAGCCTGGATTGACCTAAAAAAAAAAAAAAAAAAAAGGCAGGACATGAAATATGAAAAAAAGGTAATCATGCAACGAGGAGGGAGAAAAGAGTTTTGATAAACTAAATGTACCATAGGGGCCGTTTAGTTTAACAAGACTATGCAAACAATGTTTGTTTATCAAAAGCTTCTTGGAAAACTCACAACAAGTAATACTGTAGTCAGTAACACTGGTCAACTGTTAAAAGGTTTAGAAAACATTTACTGTGAAAGGGAATTCACTAAAAAGGCACCGAGAGAAAACACAAATCAGTTTAGAGAGATTTAGAAAACCCTTTTTCTGGGAAAAACCAGAAACCTACAGACTGCAGGGACAACCCAGTTACACGGCTGTGGGTAAACTGGTGGAAATGTACAAGGAAAAACAGAATCCAATACTCATCTTTGTCCCCAATTCCCCTCCCGTAACAATTTCTACTGGATCAGCGAAAAACTGAAGCCGAACAAGCTCTAGTTAAAGATTAGCTATGCAGGGCAACCTTACAAACTCCTTGATGTTATTGTCAGGCGAGTGAGAGTCCAAACAATAACAGTGTATTTCTTTGTTTGATTCATTTCTACAGGCCACTTTAAAATCCCAATTATTGCCATAAAATATCATCCAGCACGAGCCACAAGGGGACGAAGAGTTAGTGTACAAATGTGCGTGTGAGAGCCGAGTGGCAGCTTGGTGAAAAGGAAGCATGTGTGAACAGGAAGCTCACCTGAGATGGCGAGCTGCTGGCCAGCTCTTTGGGCGGGCTCTCCAGTGGAGGGGCAGAGCTGTTCGGGGTCTGGTTCTGTTTTCTAAAGAGAGAAAACACGTGCAAATAAGAACACAGAGGGAAAAAAGAAAAAGAAAAAGCAAAGAAGCGTGACTTCATTTCGACAGAATCTGTATTGCAACCAGCGTGCCAGCGCCACAGGAACACGACTTCATCTATTCAACCACCTGTTGAGGTGACACAGCAAGTCCATCTGCTGTAATGCAGCGACGTCGACGAGATCGCATTGTTCATCCTGCACAAGTGCTGTAGTCTGGTCCATCACAAGGTGAAAGCCATCATGGAGATATGTGCCCGTAAGAGCTTAAAAATACTTGAGCCAAGAGTAAAAACTGCAATTTCTCCAGTGACGAGCTAATTTGCCACAAGTATGAGGGCATTAAAAAACAAGTTGCAAAAGTTGCCTTGTGGAACCGAGTGGGTAGCTATGACAACAGAGCGAATGAGGGCCCACTTGACAAAAGCAGCACTTTAACATAACCACACACTTATGTCGAAAAAATGGACAGGGAATAACATCAATTATTTTTTTTAAAGTCTGTTCACAAGTTTTATAACAGTTGCAATAATCCAATTGTGCCGTCTCCTCTCTTCCACTGGAGAATGTGTGTGAGCTCACTGCATGCTTATGTGATGCTTGAACTATTTTGGCAGCACGTTCAAGGCGAGTGAGAAAGTGACATGGCACTCTTCACTGACAGAGAGAGCGAGAGAGACAGAATATGGTGCTGCAGCTCACTTTGTGTATGGTTGTTGTTGGTTTATCAGACCATCTGCGCGCTAAAAAGTTGAGGTCACACTGCAGCGCGACGCCTGATCCAATGGATTGACTACTTTTTTCCTCCACCTGCAACTCAATCCCTGACCTCTTCAACACGAGGCTCGAGTAACTCCGCACTGTTCACGCCTGCATTCAGAGCCAAGAATCATTTTAGGGCCAGGTGTGAAAAGACTGAACTCTAAATTAATCCATCACACAGCAAGTGACAAAACAAAACAGCTGTGCCAAGTAGCGGCTACCCCACCATGATAAACAGTGTTGAACCAACTGATCAAGCCTTCTATTAAAACACAACACACACACAAATGTATTATTAAACATGAAGTTCAGTACACGTTTACCACTGCTACAAACGTGACAATGTAATCTGAAACGTTAAAGACCATGTTGTGCGTGCGGAGATGCTGCCGTCAGTGCTGACGACGTCATTAGAAGGAGGCAGTTGGGTACACAGAGTTTTGGCAATTCCCTGCCCTAGTTCAATCAGGGCGGGCGTGTGTGTGTGCGCGCGTGTGTGTGTTTGTCAGAGAGACCGGCAGGAGCTACGAGCGAGGGAGCAGGACAACCGATATGGCTGAACCTTGGACGGGTGCCACCTCACACACAGATCAGCATGTGCTGGAACACTGTTGCATCATGTGCGTTCCAATCGTGTTGTTGGGCTTCTCCTGCGTGACTTACAGCATTAGCTCAAAACTCCGGAGGAGCCGCGGAAGGGAGAGAGGTATTAGGTGGGAGGGTGTGGTTGTTAGTCAGTTAGCCGTTAGTTAGCCGATAAAATAAAATAGAAGTGCAGCTAAAAGAGACACACAAACAAAGTGCACGTATATGTGGCGATGCATGCAGTTACAAAATTGCACACAAAGATTATACCAAGTGGCCATAAAATGTGTAATCTAAGTACAATATAATGCAACAAAACAATACTGTAAGGAGTACTTTGTGAAACTTTTTTCACTTTTAATGGCACTGTGCCAGAAATGTTGTCGTTCGTGTGAATATACGAATGTATTGTGTGGCTTTTTAGTTCTCTATATTCAAATGAGAATAAAAACACCAAACGCACACTACAAAACAAACCATACAGCGATGTCAGTTGCAGTCTTAACAAAAGCTGAACATCTCAGGTGAAATAGTTACTGCATTGCACTAAAGTGTCGAGCTGCCTATAGAGTTGTACCCCAGGTAAAACTAAGCTAATCACGGAGAATAGGAGCTATTCTTGAGGCCATTACATAAACACAAATCGAGTACCGGAGCAAATGCTTCCTGGTCTAATTATAGCTAGCTGGGAGCTTACTTTTCCTTAGTGTCCCAGATCTCGAGAAAACAAGTTTTTCCACTGGGAAGAAGGCCAGCAACTCATGCCGTCAACAAAGCCGGAAAAGCACACAGAAAACTTCCTAGGGACACAGACACATCTGCCATTGCAACAAATATAATAAAAAAAGGTGTGTTTTACACATCCAGACTTTGTGTATCACATAAATGAAAGTGCTCAGAACGAAATCCATGACCTCGTCTTAATTGGTTATGTAACAAGATATTAAAAGAGGCAACGAGTTTGTACACATACTTGACATTCCTCAATAGAAGGATGTTTCTCGACACAGCTTGGCAGCTCTAGAATTTTTAAATGCCAGAGTCACCACCCTGTTGCTTCCTCCTCGCCACAGAGTCAACACAAACAACAAATCAAAACCTGCAGTCCACAACACCCAGGATGTTACCCGAGGATCGTCTCGCCAGTTTCAGCAAAGGAAGTATGTCGGATTTAGCAAAGTTACACACACAAAAGAAATTAATTAAAAAAACGCTACTATAGAATAGCATTTCAATAGTATCAACTATTGTTGCTCATAAGATAAGAGACCTCTGGCTGCCGGTATGATTTTGCTGACGTTTCATCATTAGTAGAGAGTAAAAACAAAACTACAACGAGCCATCCAGAGGAGTAGCCCGAGTGATTTTTGGCTGCTGAGAATCATCGTCAGAATAGGGAGATGTGGGTTTAAAGTGAGAGTGATCCACATCTTTGACATACTTAAACATGATTCTCTTGAGAAGCTGCTGGTCTCCTTCTGTGTAGCCTGGCCAGTCCTTCTGAATCTCCTTATACAAAATGTCCTTCAATGTGAAGGTGTTGTCTTTCCCATTCAGGTTCGCGACCTACGGAACGAGAAAGAAGAATGGTTGAGTCTCTTCGCCTCTACACAGAGGCAACAACGCAATAAACGTGTGAGTGTGTGAGACCTGTTGCAGGTAGCTATCCAGGGAGTCCTTGTCTAATGGCAAGAGGCCATCTTTCTGCAACCTCAGGATCAGCTCAGGCTTCTTGTAAGGCTTGAGGGCCAGCAGGTGTGTGAGGCGCTCTCGGAGCGGCCTGTGCTGAGGCGTGCACTTCTTTATCGTACTGCTCGAGATGATGACGGGCCGAGATGTCCTCCGTAACGGGGCGACGTCGGAGAGGCCAGGTGCCGGTTTCCGGATCTGGACCTTCTTACCTGAGGTGGGGTGGTTACAGAAGTGGAGAAAGAGTTTGCCGTTAGAAAAAGTTGGAGAAGGATTCGTCAAGTTGTCAACGATTATGTTTACATGAACACTAATATTCTGAAAAAGGACAAGACTCAGAATGTTATATGGCTCATGTAAACGTTTGGATATTATGAATTAGGCCTTATTGCAAATGGAGAATTTTCTGATTAAAACATGTAGGAATATTTGGTGAATGTAAACCTCGCAGTATTTTCTTTTAAACACAGAAACTTCCCATTGTCATTCATCTTTCCAACTAGTTTTAAGGGTTGTCATTCTAAAAAGGAAAAAGGAGTTTGTACGGTTTACCATTGCTGAGAATTTAAAATCGCAGGAGGAACTTAGTACTGAAATCCAGTAGTGAAACAGAAAATGCTGAGAGAATAGGGCTCAAGATGAGCTTTTGGCTGGCAGCCAACGCTTGCTTGTTTTCTTAACAGAAAATAACTATTATCTCAGCAAGATATATATTTATTTCTGTCAACAGCTTCCATCTCCATGACTGATAATGGCTGAGGGAACCTGCAGATGACTCATAAAAGATGTATCATGCACTCATCTTTAGCGCGGTCACGTCCACCAGAACTCACCTTGCATTACAAACATCAGCCATCATCACCTGCTCCCACTGAGACCTCTCTCAGGGGAGAGAGACTGAATTTTGTGTTGCCTCCTACTGAGAACAAAACACTGTTTGCCTCCACAGCACACATGGACTTGGACTAGACATTCTTTGACTCACTGCTCAACAGTGAAAAGGCTTACACTGGATTGCTTTCTTTGCATGCAATGGAGCTGCACTGAGGTTTTTCTACAGTAGCTGGAGCACAACGAGAGAAGGTCAGAGACCAAAACAAGAAGTCAGAAAGTTGATGTGTATTGCCCGGGGATGTTTTTTGCCTCGGTGTGTTTGAATTACATTCACGGAGTTAGCGAGAAAGAAGATCAGTGTGCATGTGGCACATTAGCTGCGTGGCCATTGAGGAAGCAACCACCATCAAATTCAATAAAGTCCCAGTTACAGATGAGGCATGCTGGCAGTGTGCTGGCCCTTTGCCATTCAGCCCCAGACCCAAACAACCTGTCTGGTGCAATGTGAACTCATTCACCAGCAGAGAAAGGCTACACAAACACACTGGCCATTTTTCTGTTTGCAAGGCACAGAAATTCTTCCCGTCACTTCACGCCCATTAACTCCCAACACCTTTATGGTGTTTAAATGGAAATTCCTCTTTTCCATCCACCAAAAGCAGAGTTATCATCAAATATTGGTCTTTTGCAGAGTCTGTGACTGAGAAAATGTCTCGCTGACCGGAGCGCGTTTGGTGGTCTGCATGCGTCCGTGTCATCATGTCTCCTCACCTACGTATCTCCCCCCAGGCTTGATGACGATGGCACTCCGACTGCGAGAGTCCTCCTCGACCTGGGCCATGTTTTCTCTGGCCTTCTGGTAGGAGTCGTCTGTGGCACACACTGTAATCTTGTCCTGGATCCCACCCAAACAATCCAGCTGAATGCTCCCTTCACTGCCAAAACAAAGAGGACATGGTGAGAGAGGAAGACTGGGATTGAGCGTCTCGAAGTTTCAATGGAAAGAGAGTGGAAAAGATGAGGGGGAATCGCTACTTATTTTTAAAGAAAGGTGCTCCATGAATATTTGGACAGTTATTTGAGATCAACAAGAAATAAACCAGTGTCAAGTCATATTTTAGGGCATGCTAGTTTAAAACATATCCACCATTACAAGTGTATTCTCAGTATTAACCTTAAATATCTCAATATTTGCAATAACCCATCCCTTCACTGTGCATTCCTGCTTCAGTGAGATCCCTGAAACACCCCGAGGGCACAACTATTATTTTTTCAAATTCCAGCCAACTGTGGGATCCCACAGTATACGACTCACTGCTGCATCAAATCCCATTCTTTCCCGACTTTCCGGCTCTCTTTGATTCCACTCCACTTTGATGAGGATTTGGCAGAAAATGAGACGGTGCTGGCGCAGTGAGTGGAAGCTGATCTCTGTCATTTGGGCTTTAGATTGGAACTCAAGGTTGATTAGGATCCAGTCAGAGATGTGGATGACCTCCACCTGACCCACTTGTTCAAAAATATTTTCTGAATAATGGGGTCAGAAACTTGCACAGTCAGAGAGGCAGAGGCTTCTTGTTGTTCCCTATTCTGTCGTCTACTTCCTTCCTCTTTAACGCAGACATCTGGTCCTATTTGCTTGATTCAGGCAGCACATTTCACTGCCGATGTTCAGCCAGAGAAAGTCTGCAGAACAAGTTCAATTGGTTTGATGCTTAGAAGCGGATGGGCAGGTTGTGTGTCATTGCATCTGCTACGACACAAAAGCGACCGCACTTGTCTACAAATATTAAAAGAACACACCGCTTTAATTTACACTGGAGATATATAATTTAAAAAAAATTAAAGACGCATGTTCTTTTTCTATGTTGAACAACTTTTTAAAATTTATTTTGCAACTTGCCAAACCCTGTTGTTTAATAAGTATATTCAGAGGCGACTGTTAAGGATCACTGAGGAGCTTGGTGAGTGACCTCAAGTTAACTATGTTAAACAAACATGTCGACCTGGAAACACTCATTTTGCAACTCCAAAGACTGTTGATTATTTACACAGAGCCAAAGAAAAAAATCAAATCAATCACCACAATGTCTAAATGTTGACATTACAAACATGGAATCTGTGTCTGTGCAAAATGAAGAATCGGCTGCACATTTGATGAAAGGGAGTGCGATTCAGTGTTTGCTTTCACCTGGTGATGTACTGCTGGATGCAGTCGAAGCTGCCCTGGGGGTTATCTCTGCCCACATTCGACAGGTAGAAAGTAAACGATTGCAGTTCACTGGAATTTTCTGGCCGTGGTATAGAAATTTTCTGTTGAAGACAAAAGACGATAAAAACACGATTATGAAATCCATCTTGATTCCTTGTTACGTCAGAACAACACTTCAAATTTCCAATCCACTCAAAATGAATCATTTAAAAAAAAAAGAAACTAATTTTTCTTAAATTCAACAATAGTTATATTATTGACCACGCTGCCAATCCATGCATATTATTAACATCAGTAAGACAAGCACAAAAGAGAGGATGACTAACTGCACTCCACACCCTATTTGCAGACTTAAACTCATTTCTCTTTTTGATGTATTCAGTACTATAAACAAATGCCAGCTCTCTATTGCTTGAAACCTGGCTCTGACTAGGCAAAGCTCTGAGTAAGCCTCAGGCATTTTCTTGCTGGCTTCAAAGACACTGAAAACCTCACGAAATGCAGCTGAAATCTGCTGCCTTATATTCCCCCAGCTTATTTCTGCTAGCAGAGTCTGTGCGCTGCAGAGTGTTCCCAATTATGTTCCCAACGTGTGATCGGAGGAACCGCAGGTAAATTACAGTAACAGAGGAACTGTGATAGCTTTTTCCTGCAGGCTCTGGCCTTCGCCACAGTTATGCACACCTTATTCTGCCCCCAGTTCCTCCCACACTACAGGTGTTGCGTTTAGCAGACTACAGAAGAAGTGGAGTTAGCCACAACCAAGTAACCTTTGTAAACCTCTAATCAGACAGCTGCTGGGATGAGAATGCTGGCTTTTTGCCATATGAGGCATCTTGCACACTGAATACGGTTAACAACGTCACACAGTGAACAGAGGTGTGTCGGTAATCTTCTGAGAGAGAAATGTAGACTGGAGAACAGCGGGCGAGTCTACCTGATTTAAAACCTCAAAATAGCTTGAACACCTGATCATTAGCATTTGTATTCACAAGAGAAGCACACTGGTTTAAAAAGGTAGTTTAAGACCAACAGTACGGCCAGCAGAGGGTTGATTTTCTAAAAGAGGGCCCAGCAGGCTGGATCCCTGCTCGGCTCCGTTTTCAGGGGCATGAATTAAAAGCGGTGTCACAGCAGAGGACGGTGCCTCACACCGAGCCACGGTAATAAAAGACAGCCAAATTAGACGGTTTTGGTCCTCTGGAGCAACTCATAGTCACTGACCTAACCTAGATCACAGGCTCGGCCGGTGACTTACTGGCTGCTTCTTCAGTGCAGCTGGGACTGACATGCGCTCAAGCTGCAGGCAGCACAGCTCTGTTTACCAAAAGGTCCCAACACGTGTAAAGGCTGCAGGTGACCTACTATAAATAAATACAATGTCCTTTATTTGCCCTGCTGGAAAACCTGTGCTCTCAGTTGTCCATAATGCTGCACTCCAGTATAACATGACACACAGAGCCTCAGCTGCAGTTTACCTCATACAGATGAATCCATAAGAGATCAAACTTGAAAATACAACAGTTATAGTATTAGTTTAACTTTTATTAGCATCTTTGTCTCGAATTAACACAGGATAAAGACGATATTCACCACAAGGTTGTTGACTGGACGTTGCTGAATGCTCGTCAGTACGCAAGATGGAGGTGGAGACTATTTTGGCAGAAGTAGAATAACGGCCTTGTGTTGTATGCTTCTGGCAACCATTCATGTTGCAGTTTAGATCAATGTCTGTCCAAAATGTCACCACATCATCATTTTGTCCCATTAGATATTTGTGTGACATTGTGTTTTGTGAAGTCACAGTGACCTTTTACCACCAAAATCTAATCAGTTCAACCCAAAGTGGATGTTTGGGCCAAATTTGTAGAAGTCCCTCAGGGCATTGCTCAGATATCACGGGCGGACAACCTGAAAACATTGTGCCTCCAGTCATCTCCATCTCATCTTTAAAAACAAAATGAAGATTTTCTTTAAAATTACTTATTTCGGGACCATTAAACATCTTATAATAGAGCATAACGGTGCATTTCTGCAAGTGAAAATCCCAGGGATATACTGACCAAAAGGATTTAGATTGTTTGTTCGTGGTTGGTTACAACATTATAGCTCTGAAATTGTGAGCCAATGGTATGTGCTGCTGCTGAAGCCACAAATCCATATCAACATTTTATCAGCCATGCCACGGAGAAATATTACACTACCCACAATCCTCAAGTGTAACAGCACTCTCTGAATGAAGGAGCTCGTCGGTACCATGGAAATGTTCACCACACATGTGGGCAACTAGTGAGGATGCGCACTTGGCCAAGATGGCGGCTGGTTTGGAAATTTTTCTATATTGCAAGAACAGTTTACCTAAAATGTCAAATTTGTTTTTGAAAACATTTGGAGGTACAAATAATAGAAACTCATTTGGTGAACCCAGATAAATTGTATATATTGACAACGTTAGCTTAAGACATCAGACGGAGATAAGAGGCCTGACACACAAAGACGACGTCAAAGATGATGACAAAGGCTGACTGTTCGAGTGCTTTGCACTTGCCGTCACATCTCCCATTTTTTTCCTTCCCGTCTGTCAAATTTGTTTCTGAGAACATTTGGAGGTACAAATTATAGAAACTCATTTGGTGAATCTAGATTAATTGTGTACATTGATAATGTTAGCTTAAAAGAGTTGCCATTCACAATGGCTTATCTAGAGTCATGCCCTTTTCTCTGTTTTTCCCCCAGACGCATCTCGAAGGCCTTAGTTGTATGCTAAAAATCTTTTACATAAAAAAGGACTTTCTAATATTTCAATGGAGTGAATGAATGGAAAAAAAATGATCTTCTGAAACCATAGCCGTTTAAAAAGTATGCGGTTACTGTTGAGCGCTAGAGTGTTTGTTGTATGGGGGTGTGAGCAGCTACTGTATGCCTGGTTTCAAATCGTGAAAAAAAAAAAAATACATTGTAGGAAATGATTCCTGTTCCTAGTTCGTACTTACGGTTGAATGCACTTATTGTAAGTCACTTTGGATAAAGGCGTCAGCTAAATGAAATGTAATGTAATGTAAAATCTTAAAGTGGCACACATATTGTAATATGCAGTCGTGTTGAAAAACACCTACATTCGCAGCGGACACTTGTGTTTCTTCTAGAAACACAGAGGAGATGCGTTGAGTGTGTGAATCCAGAGATGATGAAGAGGGAGAGGAACTGACAGGAAGGCAAAGTACAGGGGAGTGACTCAGCTGACTCATATTGTAGAGGATGAAAGCGTGAGAAGAGGATCCTCCACACCAAATGGCTCGGGCTCCGATTCAACAAACGTTTGAGTGTTGAAACCACGACATGCATACATGAACTTACTTATCCATGACAAGGTGCAGCTTCTAAAGAAAAACAGGTCATCGGGTGAAAGCTGACACTCCCTGGTTTGTCATAAATGAGGCGCTTTCCTCTCGTGTGTCTATATTGTGCATCTATACTACACAACAGCCTCGCCGTGCACTTTGAGACTAAGCTATTTAAATGAATACTATATAAAAATGTATGTTTTTATGTCATGTATGACATAAAAATGTATGTTTTTATGTCATGTATGACATTAAGTTTTGGTTGATCATGTTTTTGCGTCAGAGGACACCCCTTGAAAATTAGGTAGTGCATGTCGAGTGGGTTGAATTAAAACAGGAATAACGGGACCGTGGGTACGGTTACTTCATGCTAACATGCTTTTCATGAACCTAGCTGCTTTCTCCTATTAGGGAAAGCTAAACAACCCTACGTTAGAATCGGTTTAACTTGCAAATTAAGGAAAAGAACCTCAAGAGCTTTCGTCTGCTGTTGCTACAAGACCTAGGCAAAACAGAGCAACGGTAAACAAAAGCAGCAGCGCACACTTTAAAGAGCACAGGGAGATTATTTCCAACACTGGATGAACGGCAGGGACTGACACCCAAACACACCATCTCCACAAGTGATAATCCCCTTTATAGAGCTTTTCTAAATGGTGGAAGTGGGTTTTAAACAGGTGTTCGAGCCACCCCCTCCTTGTTCAGCCTGCAGCAAGCCTCATTTTCTCTTTCTGTATGGCATCTAGCAAACAAAGCCTCTTTTACGGTTGGGGTAGATGGAGAGGGCCGACCTCCCCCCGCCCCCCCCACACACACAGTCTCATCCAAGAGCAGGGGAGAGAGAGAGAAGGAGCAAAGAGACGGGGAAAAAAAACTAATCAGACAGAGATAGAGGCCTGACACACAAAGACGACGTCAAAGATGATGACAAAGGCTGACTGTTCGAGTGCTTTGCACTTGGCGTCACCTCACGTCGCCCATTTTTTTCCTCCCTTCTGTTAAAAAGCAGAACACACTGTAAATAAAGACTGCAACGGCCAGCTGACTCTTGACATGCATGTGTGATCTGCGTCTGAAGGACCAAACAGTTGGTCAGTGTGAGAGAAAACTTAACTAGCCTTCTATGTTTACACCACTGGAAATCGGTTTGCACAATATCATTGTACGTTGAGAAGAGGGTTGCAGCGAACGACGATTTATAGAAATAGAGTATTTTACCAATTAATCCAATAGTTGATTCATTGAGTAATCTTAATATCTGATTACTCAATGAATCAACTATTAGAATAATAGCAAAAAGAAGTACCCACTTTTGCCTCTCTAAGGAGCAAAAGTAACGTACAAAAGAGAAAACAAGATTGATTGAAATACTAACGCTTGTTTTTCCCCCCCCCAGAAAAATCCACACATTAATTGCTTGAATTGCATACAATAATATTAGCTTCAAAAATGAAACCCAGTTAGCGCAAATCATGATAACGATATAAATTGACTTTGCTCAATACTCATTTTACTCACTATTCAGTCGCTTCAGCATGAGCCAAGAATATTAATTAAATTAGTCTGTGGTCTTTGGCTTGTGAAGATGAAAAAGAAGATGGAGAAAAGTGAGAAGAAAACCAAACTAAATGGGCAACACTGCCACACTGCTGGAGAGAAAAGCCATTCAGAGAGCTCCCTCTTCCTCCAAAAGACAATTAAACATGTTGAATAGTCAAACGGCAATGGATAAGGGTCGACGAGAGTTAATGGTGTCGAATGAGTCACACAGCCGATGATGCATATTTTAGCCACATACATTTAACAATGGCAGGCACGCTCTGATTGTTGTTGTCATTACATGCCGTTTGTGCTCATCTAACCTTCAGCAGAAAACACCAGAGTGAATCAAGGCTTCACCGACCAGGTTTAGGCTTTTCTGTATCATCACGTGTGTTTTATGCAGCCCACGTACACGTCTCTTTGGCCACTTGCAATCTGAACCCAAACCTCTGTCAAAGACCTTACGTCTGTTTTTAGTCTTTAAATTCATTCTTTTCTCAAGGATGAAAGAAACTTGTTATGTGTGCGCACACGTTGTCAGCTCATAGAGAGCTGCACCAGATGAATGAATATGAGTGAATGAATATGGGAGCGCATCGCGACAGCCAGGCCATCTGCTCTGTAATTTAGACATTTTCACACTTCTGACTGGTATTCTGATCTCAACAGTAACAGATTCTCCTCCACAGTGAACCTGCTGCGTCGGTAAAATACGCGCCTTACTTGACTTTTTCAGCCTAAAAACCGTCAGATAACACACATCAGGTCTACCATCTGATTCGTGCGATTGACAAACATGTCTTCACATGACGCATATGCTGCCTGTACTGCATGTTTATACATTTCAATGTATGCTAAAAGAGACGGCGATTAAACATTTTATGCTTGGGAAAAAACTGCTAATAATGGAAAGAGTCTGGCTCTGTGCAGGACTGCAGTGCTCTGCACTGTCGTTCCCAATTTTACACAAAAATATTGACGTCAGGATAAAATGTATCACGACTCCTAGAGGATGCTTAAATATTGACTTTCCAATGTAAATGTATAACGCAGCTACAACAACGATATTATAGCTTACAGACAGATTCTTCAAGAGAAGACTATGAAAACAAAACAATGAATGTTGAACAAATTTGCTAAGCTGCTGCCGCCAGAGGCTCATCGATGAGTTTGGAAAGCATCAGTGGATTCCCCCAAAGCAACACAACCAGCTTTAAAAATACATTTTAACAACAAGCTGTGTGTGTGTGTGTTGCACTGCAGCATTGACAGAATGAGGTGTTGACAGATGTTGGGCTATAATATGACTGCAGCTGTGAGCAGTTTTTACTCGGTTGGGCCTTCGACATGAGTGGCTACTTTGAACGAAAATTTCTGATGGATCTGTAGGTCACAGCGCAATCAAGCCACTGTTGTAGTTATCGTCTCCTGCATTCCTAACTGTGTCCAATGCTGAATAAGGGAGAGACAATATGATGAGCCCTGCTCTATGTTCTTACTGCATCATTATTTATTTTTTTAAAAAGAGAAAGAAACCACAACATTTCATCTATGTTCAGCCACTTTTACAAGAAAACGTGTTTATGTACAACTTCTTTATTTTCACAATTTTGGCCATCATGTTATTTTTTTTTTAGCGATAACATTTTCTCAATGTCATAGCTGAGATATGGAGGATGTGGCAACTCTATCTTCACGCGGAAGCACTTTGGGGGTAAACAACACACTGATCTGCCTCAGCAAATGGATAAATTTGCAGAAGTTTATATGCTGACTGGCTTAGCAGGCAGCAGCTGGTTAATAATTAATCACACGTCTACCACAAGGACACACGTTCAACCTGCTTTTGTCAATATGGTGCCAACCATTTCATATCACATCTGATGACCTATACAAAGCGCAGAGTAGGCAGTGGGGATGAAAGTGAACCCGTAGGAAGGGAGGATTGAGGGAGATATTAAGACGTTTCATAAGACAGAGATGCCAGACGTCCTATTAGAGGCATTGTCAGCATGTTGACAGTTATGTCTAAAGCAGGCCTATCAGGATGTTTTGGACAAATCTGGATAACCGATTAAGTCTTCGGACACACAGCAAGTCACGAAGCCAAATGAACCAGCCCTTTGGATGTCAAACTGAACTAAACTTGCCAGCACAGAACTGCTCACAGACTGTCTCTGCACGTCAGACACGGCAGGCTCACACATGCAAACGCTGCCTTTTGCTCATGCGGGAAGCAATCGCTTAAGCTGAGAATGCTCACGAGCGTGAGGCTGTTGATTGTCTTCATTGGCAAGATTAATTGCGCATATAGAGAGGTACTGGCACCTCGGTGTGAGTTTTGTCATTATCATAAACATCCAGGTACTAGTTGCAGAAAGAAGGCGCAGTTCCACACAGTCTAGGACATGAAAACAATGTTTCATTGCTACTTGTTCTATTCCCTCACTTAACCTACATAATATGTGCTTTCTGATTTGCCCCTTTGTCAGCAAAGAGGCAAGGCAATTAGAGACAACTTTAGCATTGCTGCACCACCGTCAACAACAACGCATGAGCATCAGACAGCAGCCTTTGGTCACAAGAAATCATCAAGAGATGATTTGAAAAGAATCAGCAGGGGTCTTCTGCCATGTTTTTGGTCCGATTTGGTTAAAGGTTTGTTTCCATCTGCAAATTCCAATGGTTTAAATTTATATAGCGCTTTTCTGAATACTCAAAGACGCTTTACATAAGAATCATTCACACACTGATGAGAGGAGCTACCATGCAAGGTGCCACATCAGAACTATCTAACTTTCATACACCGTAGCTTTAGGAGAAATTTAGGGTTAAGTGTCTCGCTCAAGGACACAAATTACTTTTCAAATACAGTCTGAGCAAACAACCCCTGAATTCCCATTAGGTCCCGTTCATTTCTATAGGAAGAGTCCACCGAGAATTTCCCCAGAATTCTGCAACTCTACTGTACAATGAGGTTTCTGAGAAACTAACAACTGTAGGTTGAGTTTCATAATCAGTCAAAGCTCCCATTATGAACAGAAATTTGAGTCTGAAAACAATAAGATTCTACAAAGAACACAAACAAACAAACATTCTCCTTCCTTTATCTTTCAATACTACATCTGAGGGCAACACCACAATCGAAAAAATACCAAACAAGGGAGAAGTCATGAAGAACAAGGCAGTGAACGTGACATTTTAAGAGGTTTAGGAGTATTTTCCCTGCCATGCAAGAGATGTTGAGGGGCCCAGTAGACAAGTGGCACTTAGGAGCCAAGTAAAATAAACCGAATCTTGTGCTCAGTCACAAGGAGGCCGGGGAACATTTGCCTGATCAGGTCTCAGTGTATTAAGGTCAAGCTATGTTGCACATGACAAAAAGTACACCATTAAATTTCAGCATAACTTCGCCAGCATCTTTCTTGCTACTCTCTAAGGCCAACAAGACATAGCACTGAAGTGTCATGTTTGAGGGGGGACGGGACTTGCAGCCGACAACAGTGTTGGTGCTATCACATGACTTGTTTTTGAAAGCGCGTGTCAGTTGGTGTTTGAGCTACAAAATGGTCCGTTGAATTTCGGTTAGGTCATGGTGATTGCATGTCTGGCTCTGGACACCTGGATTTAGAAATATTTGTGAGCAGCCAACTCTGTTGATTCATCTGTAATAAAACCCCAAGACAAATATCACTTTTTATTACCTTTATTAACAAAAACTAAAATTGTATGTATTGGCTTGAAAGAGACAGGGAGATAAATGTGTTCTTACCCCTTGGTTTCCATTAAATCTGATCAATGGTCGTGATGACAGGACCTATAAAAGACAAATAACAGCATTGTTAAATAAATGTCACAAAATCTAAATTAAGCAATTTCCAGAAAAACATTTGAGGTTCCCATAATTAACTGCTGATAGAATATGTGTTTAAGTATAAAAATGTAATAAGACATTCAAAAAAACAGAACTATAAATAATTGCTGGAAGCATTACAATAAGCATGCACCAAATGCTTCGACATCAATCCAGATAATAGGTAAGTAGGTTATGAGCTAACGATATGCAACATAAAAAACAGTTTTAACAGGAGTTGACTGGGAAAGAGTGAAAGAAAGAAGGTTAGTCACAGAGGAACCTTAATATGAGACGCGTTCTCTATTCAAAGCTTTGATATTCCAATCGCAAGTCTGTATGCGCTCAATTCACGTCATGAGACAAATATCCCTTCATTTTAGTACTGTGTGTACCACAAAGAACAATGCTAATATAATAATGCAAATCAAAGCCATGCTGTGGTTCAGTGGTTGAACATCTACAAAACTATATTATTTATAACAGATACACATTATTATTCCGAGTATTTGTTAAGGTTTACAACAGTAGATTTTGCCCACTCAATATAACAAATTACAATTGGCAGATTAATGACCTCCTGCAAGTTATGACAGATGCAGGGAAAGAGCAAGGGCTGAGCAGGGTTTCCAGACACTGCTTTCGGTTGTATTCAGCGGTTTCAGTATCAGATCCACCGTCCTTGGGGGTTCCCTATACTGCTGGTTTATCATCCGATTTGTTTTAACTCCACATTGTAAGTTTCTAAGTAAATCAAAGACAGAATCCCCATCATTCTTTTAAGATAGATTCTACGGATAAGCAAGCAATATATCAGAACACTTTAATTTATTTAAACCTGAAGTAAAAATTGTTGCCATACTAATGTGCTGATGCTACTGAGACAAAGCAGCGAAAGTGAGCGCCACACTGTGTCTCACACACACACAGAGAATGAAGCCAAAACAATCTGTCTTTGCAAAGTCAACCTAACCTGTATATTCAAGAGCGTTTGTGACACGAAAAGCTATTTTTAAAAGGATGTCAAACTGAATATCATTTGTTTTCAGAAACAGTTCATAACATTTTACCAACAAAAGAGACAAATTGTTAGGTGTGAGGACTGTGGAAAGTAATCATGATCAAAAAGACGGTACTTTAATACATTGTATTTAACAAAGCGCATTTAACAAAAGGGGATAAAATAGAGAAAAATATTTTAAAACACATCATAGAAGTAGACAATTAAGCAGTAATGACAGAGACACAATTGTTAGACAATAAACGCAGATTTGAAAAGGTGCGTTTTAAGTGTTTTTTAAATAAGGGAGGGTAAGGGAGTGACTTTGACCTTTCTTCCTTGGTGCCGGTTTAGTCGATCAAATCTGATCAACAGATTTAAAAGTGGGAGCTAAAAGTTCAAGGGAGGTGACGCCTGTTAAAGACATAACGTGCTTTGTGTTGCCTCCTGAGCCTGACCCAGATATATGGATCTAGTATGCGAAGACTGCTGAGCTTCCGTCCTCTGTGCTCCTCCACTTACACCAAAACTGCAAAAAGTCTAAAACTCACTGTTTGGTGTTGTTTACACTCAACCAACAGGAGCCACGTGGTCAACATTCAAGTGTGAGCCGTTTACACTCTTTAATGCGTGAAGTATTGCCGCACCTTTTTCCAGTAGTTAAGCAAATTAATCCATTTGTGTCAAGAGATGTGGAGAAGCTATGCAAACCATCACAAAGGCTGGACAAGATTAATCACATTTATGGCCTAACAGCTTAGCTGGAAATGCTGGAGTCTGAGTAATAATTTAGCCAATACAAAGTTGTAGCATGTTTAATACCTTTAAAACACAAGTTTCAATTTGTATTATACTATTACCGTAATACTACAACACTGTGCCTGCAGAAATGATTGGACGATGAGATGCCGCTTTCTACGGCATTTTACACTGGATTGTGTAATCACTTTGGTGATCCTTTGACGTCATCCTCGTGTATCAATTCATGACTAACGGCATTCCGCCAGCCTCAACTGTACTTTGTGTTTAGTGCCCATAACTGTGATTAGTGTTAGCATGCCAACACTCTAAACTAAGGTAAACATGGTACAATTCATACCAGTTTGTTAGCATGTTGCCATACTAATGGCAGCATTTCGCTAAAAACACTAGCTGCTAGAGTGGTTATAGCCCATTACTTTTGTTATACAACAACATTACTGACTAGCATGTTACGCGTGATAATGGTTGACGCCATAGTATTCTAAAATAGCAATTCACCTTACATAACCCTTCTTGGTCCGAACAATTGCACTTAGACCCAGACAAAAGAAAAACAAAGCCACTGTCTCATTTATCTTACGAACATTATAATATAGTTTTACTGTTTCCTGAGCGCTGAACACTGAGCCTATCCAGGAACACCAGACCTTTCATGGAGCTACACTCCCTGGTCTACCCCTGCAATGTTTAGCACTGTACCAGTTTTAGCACTCCCACTTGCTGCCCTCCCCCGCCCCTCGTCCCAGCACTGCTAACGTAGTGCTACCCTCAGCCTGTTCATTTGAATGGGCTGCTGACATGTCACTATTCTCTGGGACCTGAGCCCAGAATGTTCCACAGATCCAACCTTAGGGACGGGGCACTGGCCCTGACCATGCATCGATGACAAGGCTGTGGTTGTTCCCACACGCTGCCAAGCAGCAACAGAACGGGGGATCAGCTGGACGCGGCGTGGACTTGCAGCCAAGCAGCTCGTGATAAAACAGAACCGATGACAGAGTTGCTCAACTCTGTTTCCTACTTCATTTCCTTGCAGTATTAACACAGTAAATTACAGCAACACGGACCTCAACGTAACCTTTGTCTGCCTGGCGTTCACGTCTCAACTGCTGTAATCCACAACATCTTCGTTGTGACAATTTCACATGAAAAGCTCCTTTGTACACTTCATGGGCCAACATCAGCCACCAAAAATAATATTTACCATTACACCAATAACACAGTCAAGGTCTGAGAAGCGAAAAATCTAAGTTCACTGTTGACCTTGAAAACAGGAGTTGCTAACTTCCTCCCATTTCCTCAACAGATGAAATTAAATCTATTCTTTTCACAAGAAGTCCTTTCCTCTGATTTTGCCGTAAGTGTTCAAAATATATTCTTAAAACAGTTGAGTGTAAGTAAGTAAAGACTGCATTGAGCTAGTCAACCTCTTTGGCCAACAGATGCAAGCATTTTACTATCAAAACTGACTTATATTAAGCAAGTGTATCAAGTTTTATAGGGTCTAAGGTTGGCTGGCTACGCTATCAAATTAATGGGCTCTCAACTGGCCCATTAACAATAAATTACAAGGCCACGAGGGTATTTTGAACTAGCATGGTATAAATTCACTTTTTAAAAACGCAAAATATACAAGCTAGGAGTTTGTTTATTACACAAACCAGAGTGTAATTCATGCAAAATGACCAGCCTCTTATTACAGACTCATATAGACCAAACTAACACTGATATTATCTCTCTCTCCCTTTCACTGACACACACACACACACACACACACACACACACACACACACACACACACACACACACACACACACACACACACACACACACACACACACACACACACACACACACACACACACACACACACACACACACACACACACACACAGTACTCGGTCTCTCAGGTTGCACTGCCAAAGGATTTCTTTGTTTTGTAGTAGATGCACACAGGAATAGCCATGTCTAAATCCCTGTGGGTATGGCTGTGGCACCCAAATTGTCAGGTGTTAAGTTGCAACACTGTCACACTGATGAGACGCTCCACCTGTCTAGGATTTCAGATGTGAAAAGAGCACTTTGTGCCACGCACCCTGTGTGGCTGAAATGGTACTAGGTGCCCCTACTCTAAATACACAGTGTGCGTCCTGTGTAAAAACTTCATAGTCTACTCCATCAAAATATCTTTGACAGAAGTGCATGGGAGTGTTTGAAGCAACATATTAAAACATGCTTTATTGGACCTACTTATTGGTGTATTTACTCTAACTTGCTTTTCTTGTCTTTAATTAAAAAAACAACATTTGAAGCTTTAAGTGTTCAGGCTCCATCTCATCAATGCTGAGCTACCTTTGATCTGGTGCTCAATATGGGTGCGCAGATGTCATACGTCATTGCTTCATCCAAACTGCAACATGAGATTCATTATTTTCAGATTGATCCACCCGGGAGAGCTCAACTTTGAGTGAATATAGCGTTAGAGTTTCACTTGGATGCATCACTGCTGAACTTCTCTTCTACCAAGAAAAAAATAAAAATAAAAAACTAACAAAAGTTGGGTGTTGAGTACTGCATCATTTGCAGACATTTAGCAGAAAGCTTAAGTGAGCATCACTTTCCCCAAACTTTAAAAAAAAAAAAAAACAAGCTCCTTGCAGATCTCACTAGAAATTCTTCAAAAAGTAATTTGGAGCCCAACACAATTTAGGTGAAAGTGATGACTTGGCAGACATTCAAAGCAGACTTGAAAGGAAAGAAATCACAAAGCCAAGAGTTAGAGGAGGGAGGAGGGAGAGGGGGAAACATTTTCACAAATCTTAAAATTATTATACACTTCTTAGAATCTTAAACTTGACTTTAACTCGCTGAATGATTCCGCTCAATGTAACCTTGTGGGGCCAAAGAGACACTTAACAGAATTACTGAGAAGGCAAACATTGCTGTTTTTATTAAAAAAACGACAGACTGCTTCTTTTCACTATTTGGAACCTGGAATATAGATTGCGGTGCGGGCTTGTTGTTAACTTGATGCTTTGCTGCTCTGTTTCAACAATGCTGGGGTGAAAAAAAGGTGCAAGCAGCTGAAAGTCAACCATGGTGCTATTCGGTCGAGAAATGCAGTGACTTGGAGTAGAAGAGCTGAGTAAGGAAAACGTCCAGTAGCCTCTGGGCTAATTCATGCAGTGTTAAATGCAATGGGCATTCAGGAAGCACCCCGTGTTATATTACAGACCAGGGATGCAACGGTACCACTTTCATCCGACCAAGTAGAAGTACTTGCATTGGAGAACTTGCCGATAACTAGGTAGGAGTACTTAATTAATAATATCATTACAGTTCTAATAATGGCCTTAAAAAATGTTTTATTTTCATCAGATGTTCTTCACTTTCTGCCTAACAAATTAAATATACAAAATGATGCTGTTGCTGACATTTCAACATGCCGTTAAAGAACGATCACAGTACGAATAACAAAACGTATAATCAATTAAACAATTAAGAAAAATTTCTAAAATGAAAAAGCTGAGCAAAACAGACCTTTGTTGTTTTACAGAGTCAGATATTTTTAAAGCACTTTATAAATAAGGGACCAAGATAAATATAAAAAGCAGCTAATTGAAGTTTTGATAGAATGTGTTGCATTAACAAAAAAGGTACCATTTTACGTTTTCATGTTCATAAATCAATGAAGTTGTGAGTTACAAATGATGATTACATTAAAAAGGACATGAAAAAAAATTGAGTCTCATTTGTTGTTGTAAAATGAAAATAAATAAAAAATGCCTTGCTTAAAGTACATTGATTTTTATGGCAAAGAGCTGCATAAAAGCCGAGCACATTTGGACCATTTCACAACTGATGTTAGCGCTGGCTTCAGGTGAAGATGTGCAATTAGGCTCCCCCGGTGAGTCAATGGTATCTCTGGCTCATTACCCGAGTACTGCTACCTGAATATTTTAGTGCTGCGGGACTTTGACTTCTTTACAGCTTGCTTTGCTTCTATCAAACTTTCCTACAAAATTATGCAACTCCAGATGGTTATATACTGTATGTCTTGTTATTTATAGGCATAGGCTATGATGTCTCGTCTAGTCTTGACATAACACATTTAGTTAGTGGAAGTGTCTGACAATACTGGCAAAAATAAAACATGTTTTCTCAGAGAGAGAGCCACACAAAGAGAGATTGCATTTTGACAAGAAAGAAGAATCTCCTTTCATAATCGCTCTTTACAAATACAGAGGAGCCTGCTTTGGCTTCGGAGAGATTCCTTCAAGGTCTGGCCTAATTCAAATTTTCTGAATTGACGCAGCAACCAATCAAACATTAAGTCTGGGCATTTGCATGCTTAAGTTACTCCCTTACTGAGTGATGAACCATCCTGAATAGGGATGAAGGCTATCTGCATACAATGTGCATAAACGTGCTCTTCTAGTTCCAGTCAAAATGTTACACTAGTTTTCCGAGTGCACCAACACTGCTCAAAAAACCACAGGCACGGATGCATGTTTGTGAACCAAAAACCAAACAGGGCACGGAATGATCTATTGGAAAAACCACAGCAGGTCAGGGAGTCTGTTCTCGGCTCAGGTTGACATGGTCCCTTGTCTCAACCGTGTCACAGGACATACGAACACCATGACATTTGGAGTCATATTTGGCCTTAGTGGCATTGGTCATCTCTTGCAGTGTCCCGTGATCTGCTGAAACCGGGGAGTCAGCATTCCTTAAATAACCATAGCACTGGCACAAGCTGACCAGCGTCAGGCAACAAAATCCCCTCCCAGTCTCCATTACTTCCCATACTGTTCCCATAGGGGTCGAGGCAGGAGGCAGATTGCAGCCAAGCGCAAGAACAAAACTGACTTGGTGTAAACGGACCTCCATGGTGAAGCATATAGCCTGTCAACACAAGTACTCAACTGAGAATTGATCTTCCTCCGAACAAAAACGGTATTGCATCTGACTTTAAAAAATAATATACTTTTACAATACTGAGGCCTCCACGTAAAGACTCCAATGACCTGTTCCACATAAAAAAAAACAACCAAATGAGTTTGTTGAGATCAAATTTTCAATGGCACGTTAATTGTGTTTACATGGTCTACGTACGACAACAGGTATGTCTTGTCTGTCACCAGGCCATCAGGTTGAATTTTTAAAGTAATGGCGGAAATTATCGTCATTATTTTAATTGCAGTTCTTAAAATAAAAATCCGACACCAATTAAATTAGCCATTGCTAACCACAAGATGGGTGGTACTACTGTGATGCATGTCTTGAAGAATGTTAAGTTCATACTCCCAGTTTATAATCTCTGATCCGGCACCACAACACTTTGTTTGCTGAAGTCACATCTTCAACCATTCATACGAGACTACACATCTCTCATTAGTGTAATACTGCAGTGCCACTTTCTGCTTTCTTGGACTGCCTGTGAATGCTGAGGCTTTGAATTTTGTGGGATTCTATTCTGAGAATTTTTAAATACACAATAAAAGATTATAAATATAAATACAAATTCTGAGTACTGCTTGATCAAACCTTTTAAAAACACAGAGTTCTCCGTTAAGAGAGTTCTCTGTAACAGTAGTCACCCAGAGCCATAATTATAAACGGTTATCTCAAACATTCAGCTTGATGACGTTCAAGTAGCTTTACTCATTTCCTTGATGATGTCACAGCCAGTAAAAAAAAAAAATATGAGTCTCAGTGCTGCCAGTCCCACAGCGGGAGCTCCAGTTCACTCTGTCCTCAGACAAACCAACAGAGGAACCAGCTGACTGTCACGTCTCATGCAGGAAGCCGTCAATACACTGAACTATTGCTACTTCATGACTGCTGTTGCACAACGTAGCAACAGGAATACAATAACAAATACTCACTGAATTTCACAAGATTCGCAAGATTCTTAGCGGCATAACAGTTTAACTGAATTAGCATAGCTGAGCCAACATTTAGTATTTGGTTAGCTTAGCATCATGTTCTACAATGTAGAAGATTGTTGTGACTTTACAGTGACAACACCATTAAGAGTTTAACTGTTTCAGCTGTATATGCGCTTCATGCTAGCTAGGGTCTACGATTTTTCAAAGTGATTTTGACGTATACGAGTCTGGATTTTAGCTCCGTTGTAAAGCAAAGTTGACACATTTTCCAGTAAAACGGCAACACAATTAGGTTCATAAACATGACCAGCTTTGTCCAATGACATCATTGACTACGCTACAATTTTTAGATTGAAAAGGTGTGCCACCATGTCACCCTCTTGCTCCAACAAGTTCCTAGCTCACCATTAATGTTGGGTGCCAGTCAGTGTTTGAATTATGAGGAAGCTGGACGGCCTCAGCTCCTTTAAAAACATTCCCTAATATCTTTACCAAAAGCACAGGAGTTACTCATCTAAGTGGATCTGAACTCAGAAGGTAACAGCACATTGCATAAAGCTTGAACGTCTCCCATAGAGTCTGTTTGTCTCTTTGTATTTACCTGCTGGACCCATCGATATTTCTTCACCTAAAGTGAAAAAAAACAGACACTTTAATAAGACAAGCAATTAAGTTGCCCGGAGCTTGGATTGATGTTTATCTGTCACGTCACAAATATAATAGACATCTTGCCACATATTGTCTGAGCAAACGCAAGATGATATTATTTCTCAAATCTGAGTTTGTGCACATGTGGTCTGCGTTATCTGAGCGACTCAATATATTTGCACCGTAATGTTGGCCTTTAAATGTTATCGTTAAAATGTCAAAACCCTACTTTTAAATATGCGGCGCTCTAAACAGTTAGTGTGTCGGACTGAGGAGTCTTTTGTTTGTATTGTAACAAGATGTAACACACATGCGGCACACCTGCGCATGAATACCGTGTGTCAGATGGATGGCTTGATTTATGCGCGTCATCTGCGATCTTGTGAAGATACTGTGACTAGGCTGCAACAAAAGCTGTCAACAGTCACACAAACAGTGCTTATGTGCCTTTGGGGTCCTCTTTGTCTGATAAAAAAGAAAGTTTTTTCATATACAACTGTCTTTTGCAACACATACAGTGACCTAAAATAGAACCTGTCCAAAGCACCAGATTTGAGATCGCATCTCCCAAGAACACTGCTCTGAGGATTTGGCACCAACAAAGCGTCCACAGCAAAACACACACATTTCAATACTCGATAGCCTATGTTTGGACCAACCGTGAGTAAGGGTTTTAAATGGGTGCGCAATAGTGGGTTGCAAGTCTTCAAGTCCGTACAAGAGGCAATTGTCAATAAAAAAGGTGCATCTTAACTGTGAAACATGATTCCAACTTTCCTCTTTCATCGTCCATGTATTAAACCAACTGCACCAATAAAAATAAAAAAAACAGAAAGGCAGAATTCCCATAACATGCATTCTTAACATATTTTGAATAGATAATTGAAAGAGATTGTGCATTTAACATGCCTTTGTGGATGTGGAACAATAGTGCTAAAAATCAGGGCAGCATTCTACTTCTCAAGGAATGTCCTGCCAATATCAACGCCATAGAGCCCAAGATGCTTAAGACAATCACACATATACCGTCATGCCTCCTCATGAAAAATAGCAATTTATTCTGAATCACAAGCACTACGAATGAGAGGCGGGTGGTACACATTGACCTGACTGACAGAGTTGAAGCTAATAGATAGTTTAACTGCTTAGCATTAGAAATATCCAGTTTGTACAATACATTGATCAGCGAAGAGGCTATCCTGAATAATCGGCAACGCAAGTCGGATGCAGCAGCACAAATATACCTAGTCGGATGCTTCATGTGTCAGACAAAAATAAAGTATTAGCTGATATTTCAAAAGCACAAAAGAAAATGGTTTCACTACAAAAAAAACAAATCTACAATAACATGCAATTACCCAAATGTGAAAACGGACCTTAAAATGTTACAGATTTAAAATATTTTGCAGCAGTAGGTACAGTAGCTACATCTACAATATCTTAAGGACTTAAGGGATCACCTGGATATCTTCTGTCACACATAAAATCAACAACTATTAGTCCCCGATTACCTGTCACAAGTTTATTGTTCAGACTTTAAAAAATAAAAATGAAAATCAGCTGCAGTCCTGCTGAGCACAGCCCCTGAGGCTGGAGATAAGGCCCCTATCCTCTTGGCCTGCTAGGTTTTCCCTGTCAAATATTTATAGAAGCTGAAACGTTAGATGGCCAACATCAGACATATACCTCTCCACTCAAGAAGTCAAGCAAGAAGCAGCGGTAGAAGCAGAGCCATTTAAATATCAACCAAACCTTGAAGTCAACCACTCTTTTTATTTAGTTTTTTTTTTAAAACTACTACTGTCAAGAAAATGTGTCGAATCCACTGTTCAATAACTTTGACGCACCCCTAAAAGCTGTCAAGTGAACGTGAGCCTTTAATGGCAGTGAGGGGGCCGGGGGAAGGAGATGGCCATTTTTTGCGTGAATACTGGGTACTTTTCCAAATTACTCACCATTTTGTCATTAGATACTCAACCAAGGCGACGCTAACTTTGAGTTAACAACCGGATAGAAAGAAACTCATTAAAAAAAGACAGGGCATTTATTTTAATAAATACATACATGTATCCAGCAATAACGTTAGCTGTTAACAATATGTGTGGCCAGCTGCTAGTTTAGCTAGCAAGCTTTGCCAGATTTTTTTTTTGACAGCTTAACAAACTTTCTGGAAACATCTGTTCACGCCGCAGAAGTGTTCGGCGTTTCCAGTCGAATTTTCTTGTTGACATTCCGGTGAGACAAGTTTAACAACGACACCCAGTTAAAGAAAATAAAAATATAAAATAAAAAATTGTCACAATTACAACAATACAATGAAATAACTAACTGGGGGGGCTGAGGCTCCGGATTATACCGAGCAGCGAGCTTCAGAAATGACCGACCAACGTTTCGGTGTTCAACAGTCGGTTCTCGGGTGTTAACTGTTCGGCTACTTAACATCCCAGCACCGGTTGTTTTTTTTAAAAGGAGCTAACTAGACACTTAAAGAGGCAAACTAGCCAGCCTCGACCAGCCTGCCGAGGCTGTGTATCGCAGCATGAAGACAGCAGCGCCAGCAGCAGCAGCAGACAGAGTGAGGAGGACTGACCTCACTCGGTCTGTCACACAGCCGCCCGGACAGACTTCAAACGTAAACCCAAATGTCACGGTATCGAAAACGGCCGTTTACCTTGCCGCTTTGGTAGCCCTCAAACGCTCGCAGCGCGCTGTCAGTGAGTTTGACGTGAAAGACGGAGACATTGCTGCCGTTGCTCACTCTTCCACAGGACAGTCCGTAGCACTGCTCCTCCTTCAGCGCCGCCATCTTGCTACCGTTCCCACCACGCGCACGGACGCACTCTGTCGTAAACCGAGAACTCCCGTTGCTTTTCAATGAATATTCAATGACCGGTCACAGATGATGAAGTCACTGAGCAGTAACGAGGCCCTATATAGTCACATGTGTAATATAACTAAATTTCAATTATCTACGTAGATATTATAATAAAACAGAAAAAAAACTACTGTTGAGTATTAGTATACTAATAATCGTCGACTTTACTTTTAAACCAAATACATTAAATATTTTGTTCATTATGCTATTGTATTTTGTAATGATATGTTATAGTTATTAATAGGTGACAATGAAATGCAACTTTTCATAGCATTTTAAGATTTGGCATTGACATCAGTTACGCGTAGGAAGTGGGAAACGATAGGTCATCTGATTGCGTCAGAGAAACGTCAGTGTCTAAAAAAAAAAAACAACGGCTTTGGGAATATCCAGAATATTTATGAATGTCCAGCTGGACACAAATATAATAGGTTGAAATGTAAAGACTAATTATTTGCTATCTTGTCAAAAGGATTGTTTAATTTCTGTACAAATAGGACTACGTTCATTTTACTGGAAGATGCATCTGTCTGGTCCAGCCATTACATATCTGCATTTATATTTCTCAATCCTCCAAAGCTAGTTGTAAAACATACGTGCCACAGATCACCCTGGAACACTTTGTGAAGTAAGCCCAGAACTGGAAATGGAAATAAATATATATATATATATATATATATATATATATATATATATATATATATATATATATATATATATATATATATATATATATATATATATATATGTGTGTGTGTGTGTGTGTGTGTGTGTATATAAAGAGCTGTGATTGTGTGCTGGGTCAGGCCCGTGTGTGTCTTCGTGCGAGCTGGAGTCACAGTTTAAATTACTGTGCACATTGCATACTCACCCTGAAAACAAAAAGGATAAAAAGAAACTATGGCTTGATGACTGACACATTTTTATTATGATAAATATAAAATTAACAAATACAGGGAATGCCAGGAACTTTCTCGACCACTTCATTTGCCACCAACTGCTTAGATTTTTGCAACTTTTGGCTCTGCAGGATGACAATCTACTCTGAAGAGGCCACATTAACTGTAGGTAAGAAAATCATGACAGAACAGTGGAATAAACACAAAGAAAGCAATGTCATTTCTGGATATACTTCACAGGCAAAACATGTAGGGCACCAAAAAAAAAATCTAACCCATATACACACACACACTGTACTTGAAGTGTCAGCCTTCAACATTTGGTCATAATCATCAAAAAGTGAGGTATAATTGACTGGAATTGAATAATAAATATAAACTCACCCCCATAGCCACAATATCTGAGAAACTACGTACCATTCGCTGTTCTCGTTTCAAATGCAATAAGTGCACCTCTATTAACAATTTTTAATTTAACACATATTGAAATGAAAGGGCAGCCACTTCAGATGCTGCTTAAATATATGTATACATAGTGACCAAGAATATATAAACCCCCACATTGATGTCGATTCATGTTATTAGTTGTTTGTTGCTGTTGACAGTGTGAGATAGGAGGCATGGCAACAGTTTGTTGTATTTTAGTTAATTGCATTATTTTGTGAGGTGTTCATTATATGTTTGCTCCGCTACAGACACATACAAAAATGGTAACAATTTTAGGAAACCCTTTTAGAATAATATATCACAACAAAGTCCAGCCTCACTACGCACCATTGAACTGACTCGGCACACAATCGACTTTTCACAACGCAAGGTTGGCATTAATGTGCAGGTGTCTGTATCCTTCTGTTTCTTTAGTGTGTGAGCCGTCTTTGGAAAACGTGTGAGCACGAGAACACAAGCCAGACACTTTACCAACCTGTGGACCTCAAATAATAGAGCATCTGCATTACACCAGTCAACACATATGAAACATTGTATCGCGATTATAACAAAGTGAAATCACATTCTCTTAGATAGGAATTATTGATTAAGCGGCCCAATCTGACGCTTTAAAATTATCGCATAACAAAAAGGACCATATCACAAAAGCTATTCTTAATAGGAAAAATATACGTAAATAGCTCTTATCTGAATCTATGGTAAATTATTTTACATTTTGATCTACTAAGTTTCAGCTTTAACTCCCAAAGACGTAAACGATGGCAGCGAAAGGAAAACAGTGTCTGGCAACATGACAGATATGCATAAACCTACACATTTATAATGTTGGAGATACAGCTCCCATTTGGAAATATTGATGTTAAAATATTTGTCAAATATAGTTCTCAAACATAGCAGAGAAAGGTGAGTGACGAGGCAACAGACCAACCCCCCCCCCCCCCACCCCTCTCCCCTGCCCCTCTGCTCCCCTTGACCAAATGTCAGAAGGCACTGCCAGATGTGCTTCTGTGTTGAGGCTCACATTACAGGGGTTTGGCCAAGCTTGTCGCAGGCGTAGTTCAATTTCTAGCAGCTATGACAACGGATAATGCTACACCTCCAATGGCTACCGCAGTGGCACCGAACAGCCATTTCCAGCTGAGGGCCTAGGGAAATAAAAGGGAGGGGGAAAAAAAAGGTAGAGAAGGGATGTTAGGTAGGTTTCAAAATATTACAACAGTCAAAAGCTCTAAGAAACGCATTCATCCGACTTAAAATATTGATTTATACCCATCAAACAAAGGCTCCCTTGATGAATACATGCTCATCACTTAAAATATAAAACTAATGTAAGCGCATGAGCCTCATGTGATGATAAACAGAAATATTCAAACCCAAAATGATTTTCTCAAGAAGTGAGACTCACCCATGTGGACTTGGCCTGGTGCTTCTGAGAACTGCTGCCGCCACTACTACTGCCGGGGTTACCCAGCATCTTCTTGTACATGGCCTGCTCGGCTCCCCTCTGCTCAGAGTTCTTCTTCACCAGCTTGGAGAGCTCTGCATGGATGGTCTATACAGAAGAGATAAGGCAAATTGGTGTTGCAGGCTCCAGTTAAAAAAAAACAACCCCCTCCAACTCACCACACACACACGCATGCACACACACTCGTTTATTCCATGTGTACACACAATTCCAGGATATGGGTTTGATTATTGTTTCCAACATCGTTTCAGATGTGAGTCACTTCGCTGCTCTTACAGCTGGTGAGTGACTCAGAAAATCAATGCAATCAGAAACAGCTAAAATGTTTATGTTTTGTAAATGCGTTTCAGAGAAACCGATGGAACACAACCAGAGTTTATCGCAAAGTTCACTTAATAGGAATATTTGAGGACAGTCTTCCCACAGTTTTTAAAAAAGGCTAATTTAAAAAAAAGGAGTCTGTCGCAGTGCTCACAGAAATCGCCCCAGAGCTACATTGCATCGCGTGTAGCAACTTCACTTCAGAGAGAACAATGAGAGCCAAAAACATTAAACATATACACGCCCAACATTGTACTTAAAGTGCCATCCTTCAACATTTGGTCTTAATGAATCAAGAAGTGCGGTATTATTGACTGAATCATACAATAAACTCTCCTCAGCATGATTCGAAGCCTGATTACAACTATATTCCGATATGTCTGTCCTAATTTGAAATGTAACAAATGTTGGTAAAGAAAGTACAGTACATCTTTGTCACTGAGGCAGTAAAGTACAGTACATCTACTTCAGCTGCTGCTTTTGTCTGCCTCAGTGTTCACTCCACAGCAGGGCTGCATAACATCACTTGAAGCGAACTTCATGGAGAACAAAATGGGAAAACAGCGTCACCAATGTGTTCTAACCAAAAACATTCTCTGGTCGGGCTCAACATAAAAACACAGAATTCGTCAGCACCTCGACTTGTCGTTCACTACCTGGCCTGTTTGAAAAACAGGATCAGTGGATATTAATGACAATCTGTCCTGACAATTTGTTTGTTCTTATCGAAGTGTAAGCAGATACATTTACAGCACATTGTTTGAGCAGTTGGCACCACTATTGTGCAATCAGCTACACACTAAAATGACAATAATTTACACCGACTTGTGCCCAGGGCAAGGATTAAACAGGCTAAACAAACATGTAACATCCTGTCCCAACGGCATCAAAGGCCGTCTAAACTGGAACTGCCAAGCCTGTTTGTCATGTCAAAAAGTAAATAAACTACTGACAAATAAATCTCTTCACATCAATTTGAGTGAGGGCGTAAACAGCAGAAAGCTGTGTAAAAAAATGCAGACAACATGCCGGTCAAAGCTGGAAGAAGAGAGAGAGAAAGAGCGTCATCCTCTCACTCTATGACTCCTGCTTCTGTTTAAGACCGCCTCATTGATTATAATGGGAGCGTTCTGGTATTGTCACTGAAGCACACCCACTGTTCTTGCTTTTAGAACATGAGGTTATTTAGGGAGTCTTTTCATTATTAAAGAGGGAAGTCAGCGTTAACATTTAAACAGCTAATCTCTCACCAGTGTAAAATTGTGTATTGACACAGAGACATCATTGCAAACATACCCTCAGTTCACAGCTACAGTATGAATTGACTTATGAAAAGCGCATACAAGCTATAGGATGCATGGTATTTATTTCAGATATGAAATGATTCTTTTCTACACAAAGGACGACCATTAAAACAGCAATCCAACTAAGATGTACTTTAGCGAAACGTTATAGTACATTAGGTATATTTAAACATGCCGGAGGAAAAGCTCAAGCGGGGGCCAGGCCATGTGCTGTTTGACAGATTGGTGTAGGACTCAAGTGGGGGATTCTGGGCACAACTATCATGCTGCTGCAACTCACAGCGAATCCAAGAAGCCCACGCACTGAGCAGAGTTCTGTCAAATGGCCTTGTGTAGCCAAGATACCACATATACCCGACTGTATAAGCAGAAGAACAGGAACAGTGGCTAGGTATTAGATATGGCTTGGGTGCAGGGCAACCCTATTTACAGCATCAACATGAAAACAGATCCTCTGATATGATGAATCAGCAGTCCACCTGACCTTGCACTACAAATTATGTGATTTTATAAATGACCCAATGACGCCATCTACTGGTCATAAGAACAAACTGCAATTTGTTCATTAAAAAAAAAATGATGTGAAGAAGCCAAAAAGTACCTTGTTGCTTGGTTCCAACTTCAGCGCCTTCCTCAAAGTTTGAATGGCGTCTGTATATTCGCCTTGCAAGGCAAGTACCTTGAGTGAAAACACACGTTAAAGAAAGCAACCCACCACAGAAGAACAGAGAAAGCCAAGGAAAAGAGTGTGTACCTTGCCCATGCGGAAAAGTGCTTTTATGTTGTCTGGCTGGTGTTCCAGTGCTGAGACACAAGATTTGAGTGCAGCGTCATAGTGGTCCAGTTTCAGCTGCGAAGCAGCCATGTTGTTTAAACACTTCACTCTGACATCCATCAGCTCTTTTTCTTCCTCGGGACTAATGTCAACTGCAAAAAAAGAAACCACAACATAAACAAAGACTTAAAACATATTGAAGAGTATCATGTCCATAACTGCATAATTAAAATGATTTAACATTAGCCAAATTAGCCAACAAGGTTGTTTGTACCATCATTAGTGCCTTCTTAATTTTCCTTTACCCTCTAAGCACAAAGCTGAGGGACAGAGTCCCCCCCTAACTCACAGGCCTCGGCATCTCACCTTTAGAACTAGACTCCGTTATTTGCAGGGCAATGCTGTACGAATTCACTGCAAAAGCGTAGTCGGCACGCTGATAATGAACATTGCCTCTCTCTCTCTTATGGCTGGCCAGGCAGATCTTTTCTGGAGGGGGCAGCAGCTCCAGGTCTGGAGCATCAGTAGCTTTCAGCAGTTCCACTTCTAGAGATAGCTCAGAGTTCGGGGGAATCTCAGGCTCAATACTGGAATTATGAAGAAACACAGTCAGGTTCAGGAGGGAAATAAGAGATCAATCACTAGATTGCATAAGTCCCAACGAAAGAGTGAGTGACATAGGGGTTTAGAACATCTAATAACAGCGCTTGTAGAACAAGTGAAGTTATGCTGTTTTGTTTAAATTAAACAAAAAGGGAATTTACATCAGCTTTAAGTTTTAAAGCTATAACTATGAGGCATTTCGCTGTTAGATTCAAGCGAATCTACCTTCCCCGGACACCATATGAATATTTTGCATCGGCATGGACGAGGGCCTTCTCTCCCATATCCATGAGTTGCACAGTTAGATCCAGAGCCTGATGAAAGGAAAAACAAAATATCATGCAGTCAGATGTGATATATACAAGGCAACAAACACTAATTGCTCCTACATAACCTGTTGCGAGAATGCAAAATCCCTCTATTGGCCTTGCAAAAGTATGTCAAATCATCAATCACTACCTGGATGACATCTCCGTCTCCGAGAGTGAAAGAGAGGTCAGACTGCTCCTCCACAAGTGTCCCGTCCTTCAGGAATGTTTTAAGATTAATCTGTACATTCTGTCCTTTCTGTGGACGACTGTCCCTCCCTTCCCCGGCCTCCATGACTTTTTTCTTCAGCTGGTCATTACCTGGAGACAAACGGCGTTATGTCAATTCTGGTCAGCTACGGTATTGATCACTGCCACTGTGGAGCAACCACAGGTCAGAGGGAAATCCAAACGGCCATTAATATGAACCCATAACCTACTAAAACACCTTCTACAGGGAAATATATTCTGACAATCTAACATGTTACCGTGGAACTTTTTTCGGGTGACATACCTAATACATCCAGCCATTCCTCCACTGGCTCTGAAGGTTCTGAATCCGAGTCTGCATTTTTATTTTCAGACTCATCGGTGGTTCTCCCTTTCCCACCTCCGGCATCTTCCAGAGGAGGAGGGTCGTCGTCAATGTCTTCTTCATCTAAAACCTCAAAGTCCTCTCCGCTGTCCAGCAACGACGTCCGTCCACTCTTCTTCACTGACGGCGCAATGGCATGGCCATCCGAGGAGTCCATAGTCTCTTCTTTATCAGTCATTCGTGGAATACTACGAGGAAGGAGGTTAACAATAAATACAACTGGAGTACCAAGAGAAATTAAATGTGAAAAGATTCAACCGCTGCTATACTTATGCTACATTAAGGGGCCAAGTTTGAAACCGTTCGAACACAGCATTTAACAGCTAGCTAAGCTTACAATAAAACGAGTTCAACTGACATCCGAATTAACAGTAATGAGTCGCTCAACATTAATTAACTTATTTTCAACAAGACCACAATTAAAAACCCACACATTTACTGTTTCGCCAAAGCAGAAATGTTGTATTTTTGATAAGCAGAAGACAAGCTGGCCACGCGTTTCCAGAAGTTTCTGACAACTTAGCCGAGGAAGTTGACGACAGCTAACGCTAACTGCCAGTTAGCTGTAATCTCGCTAGCTACGTAGCATAGCTCGCTTATGCTGGTGGACAAGAAGTGACTGATTCGGATCTCATCTTGCAACGAACCACTGCTCACGTCGACTTGAGTCAAAGCGTCATGTGTGATAAACCCTTTTACCACAATAAACAACATCTTACCTTTGAGCGCTGTCTCTGCAGAGCCTTGTTTTGGTCCTGGACAATCTCTCCGCTACTAAACAATGATGAAGTCAGTTCGCTGTTGGATGACGCGAGTACCGTGGGACCCGTATGTGCAGTTGAATACAACATGAAACGGACTTCGGGACAGTCTCGAGCTCATCCCAACCAACTGCTTCCTGTTAACCTTGAGCTCTTGTACATCTAGTGGAGCTTTTCATGCATATTAATGTTTAACCTCAAAGGCAAACTGAGGACTGCAGTTATAGTTAATAACAACAAATATGTACTAAACTTAATCTAAAGCACAACATTAAAAATGTAGGCCTATTTGACTGAGTATGACTACATCTGCAGCTTATTATAATTCAGAAATAGTACAAACAGATACTATTTCTCAAGGTTACTTCTGATAAAACTATGTAGGTAGAACTATTAGCCAAAGGATTTTAAGAAGCATTTAATTGCTGTTATCCCATACAATTATCATTATTGTAACTCCTGGATGTGCACAGCAGGCCTTGATAATGATCTGGTTTCTTATTTCATTGTTATATATGTGTTCATAGATAAGGTGTGTGCAAATTCACAATCATCAATCTTTTTGAGAGGTGTGTGCCACAGGTTAAGGCAAAAAGGTGCATATTAGTTGGATTTGATTGATTGGAAAAGTGATTTCATTTCATCCTTGCTAATGAAAAAGAAAAACCTACGAAGACATTTACCTTTCCAAACATTGACAAGGGATCAAAAATGTGAAACTTTTTTTTGTGGATCTTTTCCTACACTGTATACAACTTATCTTTGTTGTATTGAATCACAGTTACAAACTAGATGAGAGCTCAGAGGAAGAGATTCAAACAGCAAGGAAAAATCAAATGACATTTATTATTGATGCATTGTTTCTTTTTTGATAAGCAAATTATCTGTTTTTCTTTCAGTCTAAAGAAACTTTACAATATAAAGAAACATACAAAGAACATCTTTATTACCTACACAAGACACCTAAGTCCCTAAGACAAGATTCTGAACTATCCTACCATGAAAATACAAAGCAAACCCAAGAGACAGACTGCTTCATATTGAATACTGCCGTGTCATCAGAAAGGACCATGAATGGTACAGGAGAATCATTTATATCCCCTTCCCTTGAACCCCCACCCCTCCCCGACTCAACATAACCACCCCGCCCAACCAGCAACTCTTCCTAATGGTACAGTATTATACATCACAATAGAAGTACAGAGATGGCCAACGATCGATATACACAGAGGACTGAGAGAGGATCAGTGAGAGAGCTTCGACCTATACAACGCTATAACAGGAGCGAATAGCAAAGGACACAGTTACTTTTTGATCTAGTCTTAATTTAAAATGAGGTTCTCTTAAGTATTTTTACCTTTTTAAAAGTTTTCTTAAATTGATAAAAATCCTTCATATTAAAAACTGCAATAAGAGGTCACATGTTTTGTTTTTTGTTGTGAGAAGATGCCCTTTGGAAAAATGATTCAGATGATTATTCAAAGCCAATAGTAACATTTAACAGAAACATAAGGAGACGAGGGCAGAGTGAGGACGCCACAGCTTGTCTGCTTCTCTCTGTCCGGTCCTCTCTCTGTCCTATCCTCCCCACCATACAAGTCTTTAGCATACAGTCTGCATTTATTGTGTTACTGTATTCTATACATTTTTATGGAAATTTAGCCACGTGAGCCAAATAGTCAGCGCATCCTTTCTCTATGAAAAAAACATGGACAGTTTTATTTATAATTTACTTTCAGCTGTATTCATTGGTAGTGACTGACATATCAAAACATGTCAATGATATCAAAATGCATTATACAGTATTTACAAAAAAGGAAATGAAAGAGAAGGGAGGGGAGACGTTTTTAGGGGTTCGGGGTGGGATGGGAGGAAAGAAGGGAGGTGTGTGTCACTACACATGGAGAGTGTTTCCCAGGCCGCCGATAGCCAAATCCTGGAGCGTTCCCTGTTGAACTCTGGGTACAATCTGTTCACATTGATATCAGAAAATTGATGAGTACGTCACCATCACCCATAGAGGCTACAATGGTTGTTTAGTTATTGTCGGTTTGAACACAGCCGTGACCTAAGTGCTGCAGTGTGATGCCGCGAGAGATAATGTATCCCTTTGAAAACCGTGACAGAGAGTTGATCAGGCCAAGAGCACAGAACATACAGAAAGAACAAAATAAAAATTAAATAGCGTAATATGTAACTATGCTTTTCTTTGTGTGCAGATTCTACGGGCTTTCATTTTCTCAGTTGAATACATTTCAAATACAAAATAATCTGCTGAAAACAATCCACAAATGATGGAAATAAATCCATTACAAAAGTGTGCCATTATTGTCCCTCGTCTTTCGACCAATGTGGCTGCATGGTCGGTTGACCCCGAGGTGCATCACTCTCCTCCCACAGTCAGCGCTGCTACATCCTCCCAACACTCAGGATCCATTATCCCGCACGCATTGGGGCTCGCTGAAAGGAACTGGTCGACTGGGAGGCAGTTATCTAGCCCGTCTTTGTCTGGGTTAAGAAGGTGGATCGTACTGGATCTGTGAGTTCACCCCAAACTCCGAGCGAGAAAGCCGGCTTCACGAGTGTCTCTGAGGTCTCACAAGATCTCCCATTCCAAAAAAAAAATAAAAAAATGGAGACATTGGCGAGAGACCAGAATGAACCCTGGGAGGAAAACAGCGCCACTTGGAGTCCACAGTGAGGTTATAAATCAAAACAAGGTGATGGAAGGGAAGAAACCACAGACAACTTGTAAATAACAAATAATAAAACAACCACAATACAAGCTAAATATGTTGTATTTACAGACAAGACCAAAACCATAGAAGAGATGCTCTCTTGCTCTGCCTACGACTGAATGAAAACTGGCACCTCAGAGCCATTCCCATGCAGTAGAACATAGACGACTGTGAGAAGGGGTGCTTATTAAGACAAGATAGCTAGACATTGGATCATCGAGGTGCATCAGCAGACACTTTGTACCAGAAAACTGCAGAGTTCTGAAAAAGCCTCTGTTTTAAATGTGTGGATAGTTTTAGCCGAGATAGTAAACTATTAGATGAGACAGCCAATTACCCCGATCACTGATGCTTTGAACATTTATACGAACGAGGCTACACACATTAAGATGGCAGAGACTCGAGCTACGAGCCCGGAAGAAGATTTAAGGAGAGGTATGTGAAGTGAGAAAGACTGTGACGAAAAAAAACAAGACAAACAAATAACCTTAAATCATGTAAACAGAAAATCATTGTGCATTTTTTGTGTGTGTGTGCTTATTCTGTCATCGTTGTTGCTGCTGCTGAGATAAAATGTGCCCTTTACAGGAAATCATAACTACATTAGTAGAATAATATCAATTATGAAAATTATAACAATAATATTACCATCAACAACAAAAAATACAAACATTTAATTCTTGCCCTAGAATAACATTATCACTTCTTTTTTTAATTTTTCGTACTTTTTTTTTTTTTTTTTTTTTTTTTGTAACCATTCCTGACACAGGAGTTTTTGAATGAGGGTATTCGGCCCCTGTCAGTCAACAACCGCGTGCCCTCATAAGTTATGATCAGTGTGATATGATGGAGTGGTGGTAGATGCAGCGCGGCATCTTGTTTGGGCTTGATTGACACCCGCGAGGGCGGGGTTTCGGGTTTGGGAGAGACAGGCTTGGAGCAGTTTTCGGGCTCTTACTGTCCGAGGACCCGTGTCGAGGCCCGGCAGGCGGAGGAGAAGCTGCGCAGAGACCCTTCCTGTTGCTTGGAGGCCATTTCATGTTCTTAAACCCATTTTACAGGCGTTGGGATGAGGGGCCTTGAGGGGAGTCCTGCTTTCCAGGTGCATCCCCAGAGGCTGTGTGGCACAGCACACCGTCCATGAGGAGGAGGAGGAGGAGGAGGAGGAGGAGGAGGAGGAGAGAGGAGGCAGGAAGAAGGGGGGAGAGGAGGGTAATGCAAGACGCACCGGGGTGGATGGGAGAGGGAGATTGGGATAAGGGGGAGATGAAAAAGAAATAAAATAAAATAAAAGATAAAATAAAATAAAAAAATCACACACTCATCGTCATGTTGGGTGAATACTGCAAAGAGAGAAAAAAAGAGAGGGAGGGGGGAAAAGATAAGCCAAATCTATATTAAACTTAATATGCTACCCAGTTCAAGATGAAAGCAATACAACTAACTAAACTAAATGCCATGTCCAGTTCCCCAGCCTCTTGCAGCGTTGCACATAACCGTTAACCCTCTCTAAGTCAGCGTACCAGCAGCAAGCAAAGCAGAGTCCAGCCCAAGGAGAAGATGTTAGGGAATTTCAGAACACAGTGAAGATACCGGAGCAAAATGTCAGTGTCATTATCACGATATGACGATCTCTCCATGCAGCAGAGAAAGCATACGCTGTGGTTCTTTCCCATGCTGGTGTTGGTGCATGCTGTGTTTTTGTGCGCGTCGGGTGAAGCTGGGAAAATTGAGCACAACAATAAAAGGACCGATTCTCGGCTCCAGTTAGCCACGAGGACTGGTTTCAAGGTCAAAATAGACCCCGTGGGGGGTGAGGGCCGGTTTCACAGCGATGTTTTAGAGTGTTAGGGAAGTCTTAATCTTTTTCTTTTTCTAATGCAAGTTTTGTTTGACAGTTTCACCAACTGACCTACCCTGAGGCTAACTCAGAAATAAAACTCATGTCTCCATGGTAACAATCCCTGCTGACCAGCGGCGGGGAAAAAGACAAAAAAAAAGAAGAGAAGAAGACAGATTCCCATTGTGTGGTTTGTTAGCATTGTTGTGGGGCGAGTAATGAGAAGGGAACGTTTTTACAGATCTCAGTGGAAATATATCGCAGTGAGGACGCCTGATGTGCTGGTGGAGCCACGAGAAGACACCGCATCTCAACTCTGACACACGTCTGCACTGTGTTGGGTTATTTTAGTGTAAAGTCCACCAAGACAGTCAAGAACATACCAGAGAATATTAGGCATAAGGGAAAAAAATGTTTCCCTTATGCCTGATATTCTCTATGTTTTTTTTTTTAAATCAGAAATGTCAAGAAAACAATTAAAATGTCAGTATATGCACTCTGGTAGTTTATTTGGTATATTTATTCTCGGGAGTTTGACATTTATCCTTTCTAAACATTTCATCTTTCTAAAGAATTCAACATTTCGGGTTGAAATGCAAAATTAAAAAAATCTTCCTCCTCTAATATTTAATGCGTGGCCCTAATATTAATAATCAGACAGTTTGGTGCATCAGCTGCATTTAGACGCCTCTCAGTGGTGTGACTATTACTTTGATCTAATCAAAGTCTATTTTTAGTGAAACCAGCCCCAGGTCACCTTGGACAATTAAGCACACAGCATTTACATTTCATAACCCTTGATTGAGTCTCAGGCCAGATGGAGCAATCACAATTGTATCAAATATATTCAGTTACGGCGACTGTCCCAATCAAAAAGTGATCCTGCTGTTTGATCAGGTCACCGGCGGAGATTTGTGCAGGTATATGACTGTAATCTAAAACGAGTGATTTAAATACACGATGATATGACTTTGGATTGAACAGGATGATATGAAGTCTTGCAGTTTGTTCCCAGCTTATTAAGAGGTATGTTGTCTCCGCTTGTACTCACACTTTCACTTTGGAATGGGTTTAAAAAGTTGCCTGCCATCTCGCCGTCGTCCCGCGGAGTGCCGGGAGGATTGTTCATGCCTGCCATGTTGTTGGGAGAATTCTGCAACACAGAGGAAAAGAAACAGTAAGAACACAGCACAACTATAGACACACAGATAGATCGATAGACAGATAGATCGATAGATCGATAGATCGATAGATAGAGAGTCAGTCAGTCTTACCTTTGGCAACCCATCCATGTCACCAGAGCCTGTGATCAGAAAAATGGAAAAAAAAGGAGAAAAGCGTAATCAGGATGAGGTGACTGTCGAGTGACCCTCAGCGCTCCTGCTGCTAATTCAACACAAGTTCAGGATGTCCAGTGCAGGAAGAAACAACCTGCCCTCTCACAGCGAAGGGCCTTTAATTAAGCTATTTGTTTCCGACACAGATGAGCACCAACTCACTGGCTTCACTGATCTCGTCTCACCCGTCTGCAGGATCAATTGGCCTTCTCACTGCCCCACTAATCTGTTTTTAGCTGAGATCAATACCAGGGGGAGGGGCCGGGGACACTTCCTCTACCAGCCACAAGAGGGCAGACTCTCACTTCTGAAGGCCTTTGTCCACGGAGAGTAACAGGTTTCACTGGAGAGACTCAGGAGCTTACTTGTGCACGCTGCATGCACTGAGCATTGTGTTTGGCCACTCACCTAGTGATCCGTTCATATGATGCTGCTCCATGGCACCCATCCCACCCATGGGCCCGTCAGGACCCGGTCCCATTGGGAACTAAAGAAACAAATGTACAAATGTCAGTTATCGTGCTCTTTCCCTGCTTGGGGAGCATGGCGGGGGAGTAGATTAGACAAATACATCTTGGGTGGAATTTATTAAAGGGCCAGTAAGTCGCAATTACGGGGATCTACAGAGCTCAAAAGTGAACGCCCACTTCTTCAACCGTGCTGGTTCCTGAAGTGAAATCCCCATTCATTTACTCCATTGACATTTCAGAAAATACTTGCGTTCGAAGTTCGACGCATTGAACTGTTCAACCGACTACCAGATGGAAACCGTGACCCTGAAACTTTTGATTCGCAGCGGAAAAAGAAAAGAAAATTGTAAAACTGAGAAGCGAAGGCACAAGACTGTGTTTACGATGACTTAAAGAGAGGAGGAACTACTCATCCGATGAACTATTACGCATCCTAAATGTTTTTCCATATAAAATGAGGGAGTGATCCAGTGACTGCCTGGCGCGCGTCTCGCCTCAAACACATTTCAGTGAACTGTTTTTGGAATCCAGGAGAAAGTTTCCAAAGGAGCCGCCATGCTGGCCCGGTCTGAAGCGCCGGCAGCCGACCGTATGGGCGGCGTGCACGAGCACGGACCCTCGCGAGCCGCCCGCGGGTGCTGTAAGCATTTCCATGGTAACAGAGAGCTCCGCCAATCAGGGACATTGCTGTTACGCTTTAGGATTGTGGGTAGTGTAGTTCATCTCCATGACATTGCGAATAAAACCTTGTTTTCTTCAAACGAGGTTGATATGATACTTATATAATGCATATTTTAGAGATGAATGTACCGTCAGAACGCCATGGCTTAAGCTAAGTCTAACATGGAGGGTTACGCCGTTATGTCTTGGAACAGAAAATGGGATGTCATATTCATAACTATGTTTTCATTAGTAAAGAATCAACCGGAAACGAAGAATTGTTGCGTTTTCGCAATCTGCAACCGCACCCTGCACACTAGGCTTATAACTGTAAATCACAAATCAAACAAGATGCCAATACTTACATTAGGTCTATTTCCACCGGGGCCGATAGGGTTCATCATCGTGTAGATGTTTTCACTTGAGTTTGTCGAATCTATGAATAATAATAATGATCAGAACACAGTCAAGCAGTTTGCTCCCCAGAGACTCACACACAAGTTACCGCCGTCGGTTTTCATATCCAAGAATTTTCCAAAAATAAGGGGGGTTTGGAGGTATGGAATGGGGTAATAAATGGAAAATAATGAGCTCGGCGGCACAGAAACGGCTGGAGTGGCACTGGCTTTCACTGCATTCGACAATGTCTCGCTTTAATTCTGCCATTTGTACAATTCAGTCAGCTGGAGCCCAGACACATGTTCTTATTCCTGCTGTGCAGGACGAGGCCCACCAGTATGTTACTTCAAGTGCCAGTACATGATGTCAGTGAATCTATCTGTCAATCAATCGACACACTGCGCCCTCCCATGTACAATAAAAAGGAACCCATTCGCTCTTATTCCTGCATGCAGGAGATTAGAAGTTCTTATATGTGGACACGTGGCATCGACCGACACATGTTGTGTCGCTCCTTATGAGTCCTGAATTGATTCAGAAGGATGAGGTGACCTTGATCTGACATTGCAGGCTGAAAGTTGTGAGTGGAAGGCAGAGAAAAGCAGGGGGAAATACAAAATAATATGGAAAAGATGGATGTTGTGTGCGTGTGTGTGTGTGTGTGTGTGTGCAAAGTGGTGGAGAGATCTCGCCTGTTAGTGTCCCTGAATCTAGCTTGTGCTGTCGTGACTGGAGGAGGAAGGAGGAGAGGGGGGGGGGGGCCTGCTGAGTGGGAGGTGTGCATTTTTTTTGTGTGAGGTTTGCGTCTGTCTGTGTGTGTGTGTGTGTGTGTGTGTGTGCGTGCGTGTGCACGTACAGTCTTGGCGGCCGCGGTGGAAATATGTTTCTCCTCCCGGTGTACGTGTGAGCAGGAGCATTTTGTGCAAAAAGGTTGCCCCGGCAACGTATCACAATAGAGGCAAGTATATAAATAATAAATAGTGGACACAAAAAGAAGCTCTCCGCAGGCCGGCAGAAACGGAACATCCGCGGGATATCGGCCCCGCGGATGTTTTGTTCTCGGCGAGAGCCTCCGCGGAGACGCGAGATTGACGGGTCGGAGCGCAGACGGATGGCTCGTTTGATTGCGGGCTGACGCGCCTCCGCTGCCCTCCTGCACAGCTGTCCTCACGATGACAGAACACATCTGGCGACACGGGAATATTCCCCCCCCCCCCGAATGCGCCCGAACGAGAGAGCGCCGATGACGAGGAGCGCTACCAGAAGCCCATCATTTATCACGCGTCGCGTCACATGTGTCCAAATTAGGCCCAGTGCCATATTTGACCCTGCTTGACAATATTTGACACTGATAAAAACTCTTAAAGTATTTAGAGTGCCATCACGGCGCCCGTCGGATGGGGATCTCGCAGAGGGGAAGCGCTTGATGTTTCTTCGACAGACGGAGGGCCGCCGCGTGTTCAGCGAACGCCGGATGAAAGTCGAAGCCAGGAGCGAGACTGAAGTGTATCACTCACCTCCGGGGCTTGGCATGATGGGAGTTCCTGGTGGGCCGCCTCCCCCTGGAGGGCCCTGAGGGGCGAAAAAGAAGCGAGAGCAAAAGAGAAATGAGCGCCGAGCGCACCTCGATGGCGGCGCGCCTGCTCGATATCAGCGCGGGACAGGTAATTTATGGCCCATTCGTGACGGGACACTTACCACGTAGTTGCCCGGAGATGAAGATGAATAAGCTATCTGTGGAGAGAAAAGACCCGAGGTGAAACGAAACACGAGACACAGTTCTTGTAAACACACGCGGCGATGGAGGAGACGAACGATGTAAGAGAGCGTGACTCACTGAGTTGGAGTTGGGGTTCGGCCACGGCCCTCTTCCACCGGGACCCCTGGAGACGCAGACAGACACACACACACACACACATGTTTAATGGAGGATTTTTGCTAACGTGCACGCGTCATGCTACGTGGGATGATCGATGCAGCACATATTACGGGTACACGGCTCTGTAAAGATGGGTCGCACCAACAAGGATGAAGTTAATCTCCGATTATTCTCATCATAGTTTCGCAGAACTTGGTTTACAATCAGTGAATCCGGACTTTAAATTAAGCAGAGCTCCGTTGCACAATTAACAAATCACTCTCAGTTTATTAAATACAGATTTAAACCAAAATGAAATGGAGTTAATGGAACGCTTGCTTACGCGACTTGAAATGAATAAATACACGCGTATGCCGGCTGTTGGGATTTAGTATGTCTGCTATGAAAGAAATGGAGAAACCGTTCACATTCGTGTGAGAAACTATAATTTAGCTTCCTTTGAGAATAAATCGATGATTAAATAAATATGGTCAAATAATAGAATTTTAAAAAAAAACAGCACAGTTGGAATGAAACGTTTTCACAGCAAAGAAAAAAGATAATAGTTTCCGTTGCTGAAACTTTATCTTGAGAGAAATTAGATATTGATGCTTTTTAATGCATGACTTTTATTTAAGGCGGCGTAGTTCTACTCCACTTTCAGTTCAGTAAAAGATCTGTGCACGTCATCCACCTCGACTCCTTTCTGAAGGTGTGACAGTCAATTCAACTTACGGGCGTTTTTATTACGGGGGAAGTACGATTTCCACCACATGTTGGTGATGATAATTATCTTACGCTGAGATCTGGGAACAAATGAGTCCAAAAGGGCCGAAACACGAACGCTAAACACTGCAGCAAGTTTCACACTCACTAGAATTGTGCATGCCCATTTTTTTGAAATTATATATATATATATCTTTATTTTATATATATTTAACGTAGTGATGGATTTGCCCATATCCTCACATCCCACACAGCAACTGACGTGTCGAAAAAAACACATCAAAACCAAAACGTAAACAAAACCGTCACTCGGAGGCAGAATTCATCCAAACATTTCAAAACTTCTTTCCCACTCTACTGACATGTTCATGCCCGGCATCCCTGGCCCCATGGAGTTGGGTGGAGGCCTCATTCCTCCGCCGTAGTTCTGCACAAAGAGAAGAGCACACAGTCAGCGCGGCGTCTCGCACCTGCTCCGTCAGAAGGTTCCAATCCCCATGAAGGTCGGCGGCCGCCGTGTCTCCCCCGTCACTCGCCTTTAATGATGCGACGCGCGAAAGAGGACGGCTGCGCGTGAGGGCGAGGGTGTTTCTGCACGTCTGTACGTCTGTACGTCGCCTCCCCTCGCCGTGTGCCGGCGTGTATGTTTTCATGGCCGCCCAGCAGGCGAGTTTGGCTCGCACCGCACTCGTGTAATTGTGTGTGTGTGTGTGTGTGTGTGTGAATGGGACATAGAGAGAGAGGGAGAGGGAGAGGGAGAGAGAACGTGAGTAAGGGGGAAGGCCAGAGAGCAGCTCCACTCAGAGGAAGAGTTTTGTTCAGCAGACGATTACACTTGTCGAGCAGATGCCACACCAGCTGCCGGTGCGTTCACTGCCAAAGTCACCGAGCCAGGGTGGCACAGAGAGGGGCCGAGGGGCACGGGGCGGGGGGGGGGGGGGGGGGAGAGAGGGAGAGAGAGAGAGAGAGAGAGTCTTTGTGTTGTGTGAGGTGACGTCGGAGCGGGAGATGGCTGGGTTGCAGAACGCAGCAGCTGTTTGGTGACGGTAATTCAAAAGGACGCTGTTGTTTAAGCATCTTCTGTTTTACACGGAATTACATTGAAAATCAAAGCGATGGAAGGTGAACCAAAGTTGGCACCATTGTTTGTTTTTGTGGGTCAAAATGTGTCGGGGCCCTGCTCGCTCAGGGCGAGGCTCCCTCGGTGCGAGCGGGCAAGCAGGATTTAACAGGTCGGACTGGCGTTGGCAGCAGGTGAGCTCCGGTTAGGGCCAAAGCTAATCATCTGAGCGCTTCTGACATTTAAAAAGGCAAAGTTACGAGGCTGGCAGAACTAAAAACAGCTCTTCAGCAAAGAAGAACGGATTATCTGCACGCTGTTTATAGGCTGCTGGCTTGACATCATGGCCGTTTTTATGGTAGCCTTTAATGAAGGGCAACCAAACATTGGGGTTGTTCAAAAAAAAGCGACCAAAACTGTGTGTGTGTGTGTGTGTGTGGCAGCTGCGGAGTGGGTGTGCAGTGGGCTGGTGGTCCTGAAGGACACCACCCACTGTCATGACTTCATTCACGCAATCCTTTTCATGTTTTATTCTGCACGCTTGATGGAGTGACGTCTCGGGGTCCTGTACCTGTGGGCCCATGCCGCCCATGCCTCGCGGTGGATTCATCCTCATTGGACCGCCCATGTTTGGATGTCCTGTGGGGAAACACAGAGTGCAGCTTGTTAGAGTGGCAGCGCTGTTCGGATCAATAACAATTCCATAAATGAGCTTCTCATTCAGAAGCCAATATGAGATTACTCTGCAGAGCGCGGCCGCTCTGAAAAAGACCGCCACGCGGTCGTCAATACCTTGAGGTCTGGTGGGGTCCAGGCTGTTTGGTAAGAGAGGCTGTGACCCGGGGATGCTCCCAGGAGGCTGATTTGGCATACGGAGGGCGGGCCTTGGGCCGCCTGGGTACCGCGGAGACATGAAGGGCTGCAGGAAGGACGCGAGAAGGACATCACAATTACTTTGTTTCAGGGTGATCAGGAGAGGAATGCTTGTTAGAATTCCTGACAGACGGGCTTTAGAAGAGCACAGACAAGTTTGTCCGCGACCTTGTTTTGCTCAAGTGCAATTGCAAGCGCTCTCAGGTGGAGTGGAAGAACACATTTCATTGATTAGCAGGAAATCGAGCGTCTAATTTACAATACAAAGACGGCGGGGGAAAAAATCAATGGATTCAATAACAGAAACGGTAATGTTGGGTTCATCATGGAGAATTAATCAAGCCGCTGATTTCCACAACCTCTAACAAGATCAAATGAATGCAGCCAAAGCAATTAAACAGACTTCTAACGACGCTGGTGCGGATGAAACAATGCATGAATTACAAAACACACAAAACGCCACAGAGTACATGCCTCAGCGGGCCGTTGGCGTTATCCGCTCAGCGAACGTCAGATTTAACTTTAAATTCAAGCTGATACAACTGCACATCCATAAATCTTAGTTCTACGAGTGGTTGGCTTTTTAAAGATGCCGTCCTATTTCCTATTTCCATTATAGGCAGTTTCCTCATGAACATAAGGTGATGAGTTTGTAAATATTACCAATAATCTTAGGTCTGGGAAAACTATTTTGAAATGGAACTTGGAATCATCTGCAGACTCGACTCCACCACGAGTCCTTGATCTCTCTGGCCAGTTTTAAACTAACGTTATCAGGAGTTTTAAGCACAAACAAACAAACTGTGCCCGTATGTGTCATACTGTATCTGGGTCTATTTAACCTCTTCTGTGGACGCCTGGTAATTAGTTTTATTGGATGAATGAAATGACGAGCACTCCAGGTTGAACTTTGCCGCCTTCTTGGCAAGACTTCCATCCCTCTAGAGGTTTTTATCTCAATAGATTTGATCTAGTTAAATAAGGGGTCAGAAATAAAACAGTTTTTTCAACCGCAGATCTCGACAGACGACTAAAACCCTCAATATTATTATACCAACATCTTCACAATCAGCCTAATTAAACACAAACTCTCTACGTATATCCGTGCAAATCTGTTCTTCTTTCTCCACAAAGTTAGGTCCAAAGTTAACCTCTGATGACAGACGGACCTAAATAACGCTCACACGAGGAGGCAGTGAACCGATGCACAAAAGACCCAGTCAGCCTTCACATCTTGGAGGTGTTGCCTTTACACGTCAGCAGGGGGAGCTATTGTGTTGAAGACCAACGCTCTGGAGCAGCTGTGTGACATTCGCCAAAGGAAGAGGGGCGTGTCCTTAAGTTTTGGAAAGTAAGACCTCAGGTGGTAAAATCCATTAGGATAAAGGTAAAGGAGGACAGATAAGAGCGAGGGAGACAACGCGTCGGACGGAAACTTGGAGCGGAGGAACGGCGTACGGGCGAGGAGGAGGTGGAGCAGAAAAAAGAACATGACATCGTTGGATGTGAGGGGCGGGTGAAGTCGTACAAGGAGAGGTGGAGGTGTTCTACATCCTAATGCTTTGTCCGTTTTGTGCAGCGGGGCATTTTCTCGCCGCGTCCGTATCACCAAACACCGGAGCGAGAATGATGCGGCCGGGATTGTGTGATTCATAACACAAAGTGAATCCACCATTCCACATAGACGCCTCAGCAGAGAGGGGACAAGAGCAGGCTGGCCGAGACACACACACACACACACACACACACAGAGACACACACATGCCAGCCCAGCGCACAACTAGTGAATAATGTAACGCACCCCAGACAGATGGTTTTCAGAATTACCTACGAGAGGACGCTGCTGCAACTACAAATACCCACATCCAGTGAGCCATATGTCAGCGTCAGATGAGAAGAATTAATCCAACTATTTTGGTATCGAGGGGGAACACGCTGATTTGAATGCCGATTGGGTGAGAGTTGTGTGTTTTGGTCACGGAGCATGAGCAGAATAATGTTCATATTATCGTTCTCACGCAGAGATAAGCACAGACAACACAGATACAACAGGAGGCCGGCTCTCACTGGTAATTATGTGCCCGTGCGTGTTTTGTGTGCCGTCGCATGCGCGTGTGCGTTCGGGGGGCGAGCAGAGGACGAATTACATAATCCCACTTAGCCCTTCAGGCGAGGACTGACTTACTACTGTTTTCTCTTTTAACCCTCTTCCCTCCTTCCTCCTCTTAACCCTTTCCCGTCTACCTTTTCCCCTCCCCTCCGCTCCGCCGGTCGACCATGTTGTGGTGGGCTCGTGCACGAAGAGCCGCGTCAGGCCGCCGCTGCAATATTAATGCTCTATTGATGGACTACGGGATGGTGAGTGCCGGGCTGAGGGAGGGAGAAGGCCCTCCAGATGCACCTCCGCTCCTTACAGCGGGGCCAACGCAGCTAAATTATTCATCCGAACCCACCACCGTGGACGCCGCCCGTCCCGTCTGCCAGCACAACAAGCGACCCCGCGCGCCGGCCTTTATGCCGTTGCTGTGCGTTAACGAGAGCGCGCGATGGGGGCTTTGGCCAGCGCAGCGCCACGCCACAATGCGGCACGGGACGAGCATTGATGTTCACGCCTTACCTGTCCGTGAGGTCCCATCATGGGATTACTGGGGTTGTGTGGGGGGGGCTGCGAGTGAGGGGAGGGCTGAGATCCTGGAGGACCCTGGGGGAAGAAGAAAAAAAAAATGCAACAAGGCGTCAATACATGGAAATGACTTTGGTGATATTCAAACCTGCTTTGGGGAAAAAAAAAAAAGGATTATGTGGAACAACCTCGCCCCGAGTCCCTCTTCAGGGCTGGAGTTGTTCACAGAAAGGACAACGTGGTGTCGCATTTAAAGGGTCGCTTCACACAAACTACAAGTGAACGTGTTTTCTTACTTTCCTCCAGTTTCACTTGGCAGATGAATGTCTTAAAATCGAGGTTTTCTTCGGCCAGATTGGAGGTTATGAAATGCTCACGGCATCAGAAAACAAGAAGATGTACGCTCGCTAAGTCAATAGCAATGTTCACTTCACCAGTTTTCAAAGCGAACATTTCTTCTTTAAAAAGTAGTAGAAGTAATTGGAGTGAATTGACCATGAGAGAAAAAAAAAGTTACAATTGAGTTTGCATATTATGTCGCAACATTTTCCCACAGCTGATTATGCTAGGCACAAGCATACAAAAAAGAGCATACAATAATTATGATCCCCATTCTCATGTGGTCAACATTTTAGAAATGTATGATTGAATCAAATGACATGAAATGTGAAGAATTGGTTGTTGTTGTTGTTATGGGTGAAAATTGTGCTTTAAATCCCACTGAGCGTCAACGATGAACTGCTTTTCCTCCCCGGTTTGGTCGTCTGATCCACGCCGTTGAATTCAGACTTCACCAAGCCAAACATATGAAAGCACTTGTGGTGGAGAAAACATACGTGTAGATACTTTCTCAGGAGTTGTTGAACCAAACTACAGCTGAACGTCAGTACATATTTGACTGATATTCATCTAATAACTAGAGACCCAACTCCAGTGGGACAATAATGCTGCTCAATATAACATTCAGTACAATGGGGAGACTTGTTTCGGTTTGTCTCCTCCCCCTAGTGGTCAAGACCACCTGGTGCAGCTTTAATTAAGTGATGAAAGTGGTGACAGTGGGTCCAATGTAAGTATGCACAATAACAGTCACAACTATCATATCTGCTCTGCCACATCGACAAGGAATCACTGACATTTGGAGGGGATTGATTTTCATGTACAGGAATTGCTAGTTGCCAGGATGAGGTCAGATCAAACCCAGAGGTGGACTTTAATCAACATTTAGTCACAAAGGACATTTCTTGGTATTTTCCAAAAAATGTCTTATTCTTTTTATAATTTTTGCCGTGATGATGTTGGTACGGTCCACTCCTCCGTACCATTATTCACAATTCAGTGCCGGTAAACACGTTGTGATTCACTTTAATTAACACAGCGAGACGAGACGAGAGGGCCTTTGTGTTGCGTTCACGTGGTGTCGGAATAATCCCAAAAAAATCAATTCCCAACTGGGTTAAATTCATGTGAATGAACTTAATTGTGTTGTGAACGAAATGCAATACAGCACATCTTCTTTGTGGCTTCCACATCACCACCTGAAGCTCATGAACACATGGAGCGCAGAAGAACCACTTTGGGAGATGTGAGGATCCGAGGAGCACCTGAACGCACCGCGGTCCGCTGTCTCTGAGTGCCATTCTAGTTTTATTAGAAACGGCGTCTAATGATTCCAGTGCCAGTTTGCTCGTGGCCAGCACGGACCTGCAGGTTTCTGCCGCCTGTATAAACTCTGCCGCTAGCCGACTGCTGGCGAACGCCACCGTCTGCTGCAGCCGACTGTCTGATATCGAGCGCCGTGGGTTTTTTGGCAGGCAGTCGTCTCTTGCAGAAATCCGCAAACTGTGCAACGGCGGTGGATGAATTCAGTTGTCATTTCCTTCTAATTCAATGAAAAGAGGGAAAGAAATTGCAGAAAGTTTGATCAACGGTCACCGATGATTCCGCGGCACTTACGCCGGTTCTTTTTAAACAGATTATTAGCTATGATGTCAAGCGATTTTCTAATTTCTTTTCCACACCGTACGGGCGTTTAAAGGGATGCAATGAAGGTCATATGAAGACAACGGAGGCCGGGGTATCTGCTCTCACCACACTCGATCCAGTTTGACGGCGGCGCCGCTGACCCACACACAGTCAGGGGCCAAAGCGAGCTGGATTTTCGGTGCGCGCTTTCACTCTGCGGAGACGTGCCACGCGTTTGAACCCAATCAAACAACATTATGGAAAAATGTGTCCCAGGTTGAAAATGCTAATTCCGTCTCTTTGCCTCTCTGCTCTGTGAACAGCAGTTTCAGTTCGCATTCTGAGAGCGACTGAGCCGTTTCTCGCGTTAATCTCTCCACAACAACAACAAACCAGTTCAGTACATTCAAGTGAGTACGGTGTCAGAGGTCGGAGTGACCTTGTTGCCTCTTCCTTCAGTAACCTCATCTGACTCCAGCAGCAGCTGCTCCAACAGAGAACTGCAACTACCTGAACATCAGTAGGGAGAAAGAAGACCACCCACCGCCACACCAGCCTTATCTCCTCGTCTGCCAGAGCCCTCGTCAAGCATTCTGCTATCAGGTAACATTACGGGTGTGTGTGAGTGTGTGTGTGTGTGTGTGAGGGGTGCAAGTGAGTGGTGATGAGTGCGAATATGAGATCTCCCCCCCCCCCCCTTTTTTTTCCCTACAGGTGAAAGCAGGATCTCCTTCTTTCAGGTGCTGAGTGTGTGTTGGCTTGAATGTGTGTGTGCAGGTACAGTATATGTAGTGAGGGGGCCGCTACTTCAACAGGTGTGTGTCGAACATCACGGCGAAAAGCTAAAGGATTAGGGGATTACACATGTGCAATATAACCTGAGACACACATACAAACACACACACTCACACACACACACACACACACTCGCACACACACACTCGCACGCTCTCTGGTAGACATGTTTACATAATTTGGGTTCCATTTTTTGGAGCAAATTTGCAGAAATAGATGCATGTACACACAATCAGGCGTCCTTTATTGATTTAACATTTCCACTTTAATAAGTGCTTTATAAATAAATATACGCGACTTGATTAATCCAGTAATTATTTTCTAAGTAATTGGTCACTTCTAAAATGGACCGCCAAAAAAAAATCCCGTACATATTTACACAGCATTGAAATAGCTAATTATGCCTCATTGATATTACAGTAAATAATACATTTACAATGATAGAAACGAAAAATAGAAGCTAAAATACCTCGTCTTGAGAGGCCGCAGCTAGAAAATAGTTGCTTTTATTCTGTTTTATTCAAATAAAGCCACTACCTGTACACTTTCAGTGACGACTTACGTTCTGTTTGCAGAAAAAGGAAAAAACTCTCGGCTTGAACAGTTAGCCGTTTTTCACAATTACTGTCAATAATTTGTCGGCGTGGTTTTCTGTTGACCAGCTTTGATTAATGGACCCCCCTCCCACCCACCACACCCACTCCTACCACACACACACACACACACACACACAGTCACACGTAACTGTCTAGACTTGTGCGCCTCTTCGTCTGTTTGCAGCCTTCTTTTCTAAAGGATGCAGCTGCACAGATACCTACATCTCACCAGCTCCACACAAACACACACACTCCCTTCAACCCCCCCCCGCGCCCCCTCCCTCCACCCCCATTCCCCTCCTCCACCCCTCCCTTCTGTCGCTCCCTCGCTTTCCCACCCTGCCCACTGCGCCGCCCTCCCTGCGCGAGTGCACTGTTGGCACGGCTGGCATGGTGGAGTGCCGACAGAGCCGAGCACCAGGAACCTGTGGGAGCTGCTACAGTGGGAAAATAAACATGCCTGACTGACAGCTTGAAACAAGTGCGTTCCCACAGGCACAGATACAATGCCGCGGCGCTGCCAGGCTCACCGTATAAGAGCTCCGCTTTTGGCAGGAGGGATGAGCTTGTACATACTCGTGCAAAACAGCACTGCTGATAAGCAGAAGCACCTCTTCGTGGACTCACAAGCCTTTCTAACGAGGCACAAGTGTTGAGCTCCCAGCACTCCGTGTTGTCACATTACCGACATGGTGACTCCGATACCGAACCTCGCCTGAATACCTCGATTACCGATATCAAGACGACGGCAAAAACCTCAAATAAAAAACTGCCAAAAAGTACGCAGTATTCTGACGGCACCTGTACTTGTTGGTAATGTGATTTATTTGATAGTTTACGTGATATTCGCAACCAGATATCAGCGGTCCTCAATAACTGGACGGGAGGCGGCGAGAGGCGTCCCAAGCGCTATTTTCTTTGGGAATTTCTTTCAGAAGTTGATGAGGGAAAACCTGCTAAAATCAGGAAGACACCACAGAAGCTGTTGAAGGAGTTGTGTAGTGTTCCAAGTGTTTTTATTCTGGGACTGTGCAGCCAGCGAGCAGTTTATGGCCTACTTTAAACCTCTTTTCAACTTAATTTGTTGACTCCATCCCTCAGGTTAGCGCTTGCTAAATCTCAGCCTTTTTTTGGGGGGGGGACTGCTGCAAAGTTAAAAACGTCCGCTCCCGGCGGATCCCCGTCCCAATGCAGTGCTCCTCACAGGAAATAGCCCGCGGCTCTTATTAAAAAACTGTCATTCCTAAAGTAGCGGCACTGATAAAATTGGGTAACGTACCGTTTTTTTAACGGCAAAGTATTGTGATGCCTTTCTCGTACCGGTGTACCATGTGACACCACTCGAGACAGGCGCTTCCTACTATTTTGAGACGCGGCAGTTTACTTTCCTTTCGCTGCATTGACTCTATTCGTCGCGCTGTCGTGAGAACGGCTCTTCTGAGGAGCGGTCGCGTCTGCAATAGAGCCACTCATTAACCGGCTGCCCGACGACAGCGAGCCGGTCAATAATCTATCCAACAATCTGGAAATGTGTATTTAGTTGTACATACAGTGTACTCTGGATGTGTTGGCACAGTCGTGACGTTTGTCCCGGTGCCACTGTGGTTGTTCTGCCACTCCGTGTGTGTATGTTTTGGGTGGTTAACACCAGCTGTACTGGCTCGCTCTGTCTCTCAGCAGGTTCACACTGGGGCTAATGCAGCGCTAGCTCGGTCTGACCTCAGAGGTTATTGTTGTTGATGTGCCAGTCCGCGTGTGTGTCTGTGCGCGTGTGTGTGTGTGTGTGAGAAAGAGAGTGTGTGTATGTCTAACAAGACACCCCTGCGGGGTCTGGCTCCACTGATCCAGCGACAGCAGTCTGCTTCTCCTCTACACACACACACACACACACACACACACACACACAATCTAGTTTTAGTCACTTAAGGGGACACTGGATTTACTTGCATTCATTTTCCGGAGTCTTACCCCAAACGTAACCATTGGCACTACAAGCCTAACCCCAACCTTTAGTGGAACCATAACCCAATCCCTCAAAGTACTTTCATCAAAAATCAAGTCTCAACCTTCAAATTCTATCGTTCATCTTGTGGGGAACAGCTTTTTGTCTCGAGTCCCCACAACGTGGCTGTGTGAACACAGTTCCTGCTCTGTAGGTAATACACAATCTCCTTCACACACACACTCGCGCACACACACACACACACACACACACACAGCGCTCCGCTCTTGTTCCTCTCTATAATGTGCCATAATGGAGCATAGCTCCTCTGGCTGGGCCTCCCTGGGCCTTCCTGCTATTACATCTGAATGGGCCAGCATATGGCCTTTATGGCCGTACTGTTCTCTCTACAGGTCCCCGCAGAGAGAGAGGGGAGGGGGAGGGAGGGCGGAGTAAGAGAGAGAGAGAGAGAGAGAGAGAGGGAGAGAGCGAGAGAGAGAGAGGGTGGGGGGGAGCGAGAGAGAGAGAGAGAGAGCGCATTTCAACTGTCACAGAGGTGTACGCAGGGCGAGTTTGAAAAGTAAGCTCGGCTGGAGTGTGTGCGCAGTGCGTGTGTGTGTTTGCGTGGTGTTGTTTGTGTATACGTGTAGGAGAGGGGAAGAAGGAGGGGGACATGGGGAGCGTTAAATGAAGCAATTAATAAAATCATTTTCTACCCGGCTAAGGAGATAACAGCTTGGCACAGTACCACAAACCCATCAACACAACCCCCTCGCCTCCCCACCACTCATTTCAGCTTAAGGAAGACCCACACCGCTGCCCCTGATGGACCACTAACACAGGGAGAGGGGGGGAGAGAGAGAGAGAGAGAAAGAGAGAGAGAGAGAGAGAGAGAGAAAGGGGGAGAGAGAAAGGCATGGAGGAGCAGCAGTCGCCTGAGTTTGCTTCGCTTGTTTACAATTGCCAACACTAGAGGGCAGTGTGTAACTTCCGTCAAACTACTGGACACACACACACACACACACACACACACACACACACACACACACACACACAGAAACTCACACACACAAACAGGGAGCGAGAACACAAAGCAGCCTGCATCACTGAACACAACAAACAAAGCCGGGAGGAACAGCACCACACACACACACACACACACGCGCGCACACACACGCACACACACACACGCAGACACACACACACGCTGAGTGCACACTCATTGTCATTCCTCGCTAACATTCCTGAGAGCGCGGCAGTGGCAGCAGTAGGTCTTCTGCTGGCTCCTCTATGGCGACACGTCAGCGCAGAGACGGGAACACGCCATCAGGGGTGTTTTCTCCCAGAGGACGGCCGTTTAAACATGTTAGGATGGCAACAAATGATTTATACACATCTGTGACACCCCTCTCCCCTGGCCGAGAGCAACCTTCTCGCACAGCCAAAGTTTCACCAACACTCGGGGGTAAGGAGGGGCGGGGTGGTGGTGGGGGCATCGGCAACGTGCCGCCGACGGGGATGGAGGCCGCGCTGCGGGAGACAAAAGGCTACATTGAAACCGCTGCTTAACCGCAGTGACCGTTATCAACTCCGGTTCGTAGCGATCGCTACAGGCCCGACGGCAGGCGGAGGAGCAATGCCGGAGGATCGCCGCTCATTTTTTTTAAGTGTGTTGTCATTCAAGGAGAATTGTCAGGTGTCATTTTTTTTGCCGCCGCCGCCGCCGCCGCGCTCTCAAGGATGAGCAGAGGCAGCACGAGGGTAAGACGGTTCCTCTCCTTCAGTTCAGGGAAAAGTTTTGCCCGCGCGCTCTCGTCCGGCGCCTTTAGCGTCGCCCTTTCTGGATCATGGATCCACATCATCGACGCCATTTAGGAAAATATATGTTGGTTGCTTTTTTTTTTTTACAAACAATCTGATGGCGTCTCGTCCAGTGGTCAAAAGAAGTCAAACGCTCCGATTAGATTTACAGTTTGGGCAACATGTGCATTTTCAAGACCACCTAGTAACCTTCGTTTTGTATTTTCCTCGCGCTCAATCACCCTGGGTCTACACTAACAGTCTACATTATCCATAGAAGTACCAAAACAGACCCTGACCAAAACACATAGAGTTAACTTTTGACCCGCACACCGTTCATCAGCAATGATTCGTACTCTCCCTTTCGTATTTGTCTGCATCTTAGTCATACAAGTGTCCAGGATGAACCCTGAGATCAATCTTACCTTTGATAAATAAATGTCTGAGAGCAGATGTCTCCCTAATTCGCCATGTGCCTGCCATGTCTAAGCTTTGAACAGGTTCTCAGATTTGTCTTTGATAGCCGGGTTGCTTGTTGTTTAACGTGTAATCAAACCTAATCCTCTTGTTGTGCTTTTTGGTGTTCTCCCTGAAGAGCCACAATTACCTGCAGTAAAACACACTGCCCTTGACTTTGGATCTCTCTTCTTTTTTTTTTTTTTTTTTGGCAAGAGGAGCCTTGCCAGTTTAGTAGTAGCAAGCGGCTGCCCCACCCCAACTGGTTTACAGACTTAATGGAGCGCATTAAGTTTTCAAGTACTTGACGTACGTCGTGTGGATCAGTAAATAAAGTCAACAAATAGGGATTTTTTTTTTTGCGCATTATTTGACAGGTGGACTAAATAAAATGTCTAAAAGAGCATTTAATCTAATTTGCTTTTCCTCGGATGGAAGACTAACTCTTATTTATGCAGCTTGCTCCCAGATTTGGTCTCCTTCTCATTATTTTATAATAGAATATCCTTATATATATATTTATATATAGTTGTGCATGTACAGTAAAACCTCTCCCTGATACAGTCCCTTTCCGTTTATGAAGCAGCAGATGGGAGATGAATCCATCAACTGTCCACTATTGTCATCAGCTGTCATTTCTGTGATCACACATCTCTGAAGGCCAATAAAAAAAACCTTTTTGAAAGACTTTCCTGACGTCTCAGTGTCCTCTCTCTTATTCTCCACTCTATTTCTCCTCCTCTCTGTCATTAACTCTGTCTCTCCTTGCAGCCCCCCCCTCCTCCTCATCTCCCCCTTTGCTTGTCCTCCCCAGAGGGCCATGATGCAGCAGCGATGGACTTTGGCTGAGAGGAGAGGAGGATTATATACCGAATGTATAGAGATGCTCACACCAAACACAGCATTTCTCTCCCACTTCTTTACCGTTTCTCCTCCGTCCTTGGTCTTTCCACCTAAAGTATGTCTCTCTCCATCTACCTTTCCTTTGTGTCTGCACGACTCGATGCCCTGCTCGCCCTGTGAGCGACAGATTAGGGGAGCACGCCCTCCTCCTGCATCCATTTTCCTCCACTGTCCCTCCTTTGCCCCTCATCCCTCTCTCCCAGGACTGTAGCCAATAACAGTGTTGGGGGTCACCCATGTTAATTACAGAGCTAGTGCAACTGGGAAAAATGTAAGGCAAGTTAGGCAACACACAAACACACAACCACACACACACACACACTGCACGTGAACAGTTCGCACCGAACGGAGTTGGTGAGTAAGCATGTGTCACTGAAGCAGTGTGTGTATGTGTGCGTGAGAGAGAGAGAGAGAGAGAGAGAGAGAGAGAGAGAGAGAGAGAGAGAGAGAGAGAGAGAGAGAGAGAGAGAGCGAGAGAGAGAATAATAGTTTCAAAGACAAGGGAAATGGAGAGAGTGAGGAAATGTCATGGAGAAGGATGCCAGGCGTACGAAGGAGAGAGGAGAGGGAGAAGGTGGCGGGAAGAAGCAGACCCGGAGATGAGAAATGACTAAAGCACGGAGAAAATTCAGCTTTAGCAGATACAATCCATTCACAAGCCCACATCAAAAACATAATAACCATTGTTGAGTCTCTTACAAAGGTGGAATATTCCCACTGTCAAATGACTGACCTTACCTCCAGTGTAACTGAGAGCAGTGAGATGAGAATGTGAGTAAAATCTCAACAATACGTGGGAGGGAACGATAAAAAAAAAAAAAGAGAGAAAAAAAAAAAAGAGAGAATCTGCTTCCCCTTCATCTGAATGAATAAATGAACTGCAGAAAACCCAGTAGCCTGCATTTTCAGCGGAGACCGCAACCATTAGTTCACCAGGGAGTGAATGTCAGCTACCTAAGCAGTGTGTGTGGTGTCAGCTCTCGCTGAAGTTGAAAGGTACCAAATGAACACGCTACAACGCGTCGAAATATGCTGCAGTTCTGGCAACACCGTCTGCTTGATTTAGGGAAGTCGGATGTGAAGTTCGGGGATGTGCGGAGAACCGCTTGACGATGGTTTGGTGTGTGTGCGTTCTGCAGCTTTTTTGTTTTCTTTACATTTGCCTGCTCTGCCGCTCAGATTAGCTGAGCTAAGCGAAGGGAAGGGAAGAGAGGAGGGCGCATATTGCGGCGTTGGAACCAAACCATCAACCGCCTTTCTTCTCCCTGTCTGACCGTCACGTCTGTCTGTCTGTCTGTCTGTCTGTCTGTCTGTCTGTCTGTCTGTCTGTCCGCCATGCACACAGGGTCTATTTATGGAAAGCAATGTCACTCATGCAACACCATCGGATAGCTTTCTCCCTGGCCTGCTCAGTGCTCATACATCATTAACATTCTCTACGACCCCTGCACACACACACACACACACACACATACACACACCCACACCTACTCGCCTGCGCGCCTACACACTCACTCACACACACAGGATGCACAGCACACGACATGCTGCCAATCAACCGGCAGCAGAACACGCAGGCATATGGCCACACAGTCCCACAGTGTATGTATTTACACATCAGGCTCACTAAACGTCCAAGAGGAGCACATTTGTGAAACATGCCTAATCATTAATAACGCGCAACGCATTATGGCATCCTTGCTATATATCAGCTGGAAAAAGGCAAACGCTCATGGTTTTATGTTATTATTTCTAAATAATAGTGAGTCTTTAAATGATCATGTACGGACGTTGCGATATAGCCAGCTTAGGCGCAGAATTTGCTGATCACATCTGCAAGTGGAGCGAGCAGTCAAACGTAAAAGCTTCAGTAAGTACTTTGGCCACGGCCGTGGGTTGAGTGTTTTGATGCTTTCACATTATTTATATAGTACGTAGACCTTCTTTATTATTTATATATATATATATATATATATATATATATATATATATATATATATATATATATATATATATATATATATATATATTAGCTAATTGGCAAAGGTAAAAAAAATTCACTAAAAAGTAAAAACTATTTATAACTTTGCCAATTCCATGAATGTCATTGTGGGTGCAGATATTTTCTGTTTTGAAAGTTTTACTAGCTTATTGTGTTTTAAATGAGGCTTGCATGTTTGCATGTCTGTGTGTGACAGAGAAAGGAGAGAGGGATGAAACAAGAGAGAGAAAAAACAGACAGAGAGAGAGAGAGGCAGAGAAAAACATATATATATATATACATATATATATATATATATATACATATATATATATATATATATATAAATATATATATATATATAAAGAGAGAGAGAGAGAGAGAGAGAGAGGAAGAAAGAGAGAAACAGAGCGAGAGAGAGAGAGAGAGAGAAACAGAGAGAGAGATTGAGATAAAGAGAGAGAAACAGAGCGAGAGAGAGAGAAACAGAGAGAGAGAGAGAGAGAAACAGAGAGAGAGAGAGAGAGATTGAGATAAAGAGAGAGAAACAGAGCGAGAGAGAGAGATGGAGAGAGAGAGAAACAGAGCGAGATAGAGATAAAGAGAGAGAAACAGAGCGAGAGAGAGAGAGAGCGAGAGAGAGAGAGAGAGAGAGAGGGAGAGAGAGAGAGAGAGAGAAACAGAGCGAGAGTGACCTCGTCAGCCTCACAGAAAGCCTTCAGAGAACAGTGGTGACACGAGGAATTAGTGACACAAGTAGCACAAACCACAGATAATAGCCTCCTCTCCTCAAAGCCCCAAAACACAATAATAAAACCTCTCCGAGCACCAACACGTTCACCAACGCGACACTTCAAATTTGGGCAGATGCAGCGTATCCAGAGAGCTCTCGGGGAGTCGGCTCCAGACAGAGCACCAGGAGTTAACAACCCGAGCGTGGACATATGGGACGGAGGCAGAGAGACAGAGGAGGGAACACATCTGGACAGGGATTAAGACGGCTAAAGAGGCTAAAAAAGGAGGAGGAGACAGAAGGATTGGCTTAGCGATGGCTACGGGAGGGGCGGCGGGGTGAAGGGGGGGGGTGGGCTGTGGTGTGATGTTGTTGCGTGACGGGGGTGGAGGTGGGTATGGGTGAGGGATGAAGTCGGTCAGAAAAGTTCTTCTCCTTACTTGAAAGAAGCCCGGGGGCATGGGTCCTCCCGGCATGCCGTCATTTGGTGGCATGTTGCCCATCACTGGACTGGGAGCGGCAGCCGCACTCTGAAAGACACAATAGAAAAAGGAGACCACAGTTTACTCCCCTGTGTTCACGTGTGACGGCGCAGTGAGCAGCAATCAGGTGTTTTGAATAAGAATAAGAAAAAGTGACAGAAAGAGAGACACGGCGTGCAGAAGTGATCTGTCCAGCCCTTTGTCTTGGAGCAATTATCGACTAACTGATGGAGATATGATTATTTAGTCGCGGTGATGCAGATCATTTTAGGGGGAACGTTGAGGCTTCAGAGTGCTTCCAGTGGAGTCACGCGCATCATGACTGCAACAGACAGTGAACCCGAAGACGTGAGAGCGGCGTTAAGACTTCTGTTTGTTTCTTTGTCCAACACAAAAGGACGCGAGCTGTTTTTCAGGTTCGCTCTTCTTTGCTGTATTTCTTTTTTGTTCTTCTCCACTCGTCAATGTTCCACTTGGATCTGCTGGCCAACAAAAACTTGGCAAAATGTCTGCTAATTGTACACAAACTCGGAACAACGAAACTCCTGAATGTCGCATTTTTACGACTTCAAAATAAAAGCCTTACAGTGGCATCTCCAAAGAGGAGAAAACAGGAGCTCACGTTCTTCAATACAAGCAAGTCCCTGAGTCATTTGAGGATGATATATGTTCTACTATAACTCTTTTTGATTTAAAAAAAAAGAGAGCAAAAACTATTTCTTCATATGTTAAGTCCAGGAAGTATTTGATTAAAGAATAAGTTACAAGAATAAAACTGACAAATGGTTTCATACTTAGTGTTACAGGCTCATTTGATTGGGTACAAACTATTGCGGGTCATCACTCAGCCCAACTCCCGCACTTTGTTAAATTCCTGTCGGTGTTTTGGTCCCACTTCATATTGATGAACAACTTGATGAAAAAAAATGTAAATCAGAACCATAATCTTGATTTACACAGAGCAGCCTTTCTTCCTGCATGCAACCCCAATTTATAATATGGCCTCCAAATAACATTTCTGGCAATATTTCCTTCATTTTTTTTTTTTTTCTTCTTTCAATTATAATGATTTTCAACATCGGGGAGAAGACAGATGCGACGCTCGCTGCTCTGCTTTCCTTCTGAGGCGGCGAGGCGGTGAGGCTGACAGGCGGCGTTTGGTCATGACTGCTTTGTCAGAGCTCGACATTCACACATGGCCGGCGCGATGTGAGGAGGAAACAGAAAAGGGGGTGAGGGGGGGGGGGGGAGAAAAGTAACCCAAAAAATACATATTCAATCAGAATGTGGAGCCAATGCGCGTGTGTTACGGGACGATCCAACGCTGGGGAGGAATATTAAGCTACAAACAGCTCTTCTTCCAACGGACACACAAAGGAAAGACAACAGTATGTTCAAACATTTAACATTCCTCATATTTACATTCCCCTCGAGTGTCTTATACTAGGAATAAATACGTAGCAGTAGCTTGACGATGTTGCACTCCTTTAAAAAGGTCAAAACGTTCGACTTTGACACCACGGACTGCGGTTTTCATCCCGCCTCTTTCAACAGTCAGACCCACGACCGCAGTCTTTCCCAACCCTTATCCAAGTAGTTTTCGTTACCTAAATGTAACCATATGTTAACCATGGAGGGAGGTGGCGGCTCAGAAGACTGCTCATGTGACTCCTACGTCCAGACGGAGGACTTGACGTGTCGCAAAGGAACCGCAGAGGCTTTGGGAGTAATATCGCTTTTGGACATTTTCACAAAATCTGTTAGCTACTGAACGATCATAGACCCTCCACAAAATGTACACACACACACACACACACACACACACACACACACACACACACACACACACACACACACACGCACACACACTGCTCTCCTTCTGCCCCTCCCCCCACTGTAACGAGAGCTTCACTCACATCCAGAGCAAACAATCCCTCCATCCCTCGGCTGACCTGCACGGCCCAGACACTAACTAACAGGCCCCGGGCCATGAAGCCGGACACACACACACACACACACAGACACACACAGACACACACACACACACACACACACACACACACACACACACACACACACACACACTCTGCTAAGAGGGTGTGGATCTGTGGGACTTGAAGAAATCATAAGAGACTTCCAGAGTGTGGACCTGAAGATATCCACAGGAGTCAGATACCAGCAGAGAGACACAGAGGGAGGCATTTGAACAGTAAGAACAGAAAAACAGTAGAGATGGAGATGGAGAGAGAAAGAGAGAGAGAGAGAGAGCGAGAGAGAGAGAGTGAGTGAGAGAGAGAGAAAGAGAGGGAGAGAAGAGAGAGATTTCATAGGGTGATGAGAGGTCGGACACTGAAGAACAGTCTGCTGAAGATGCTTCTATCGTCCTCTGAGGTCCTTGTGTGTGTGTTTGTGTGTGTGTGTGTTTGTGTGTGTGTGTGTGTGTGTGTGTGACCCGTACCACTTCCTCCTAGCCTCAACAGTAGACGTGCAAGTCAAGAGTCTATCTACCAAACCGAAAAGCAAAGCAGCGTACGGCTATCGAGCTAGCGATGCCTCCAGCGACACAAAGTTATTCATGATAATTCTACATTTCAGATGTAAAGTTCTCACTCCCAACTTGCCAAATACCGACGCTTGGTCAGTACCTCTTGCTGTCTGATAGCGATGCGCTGAGGCACCCTTTAGCATCTGTACCAACTCCAATGTAAAGCCATTACCATCGTTGTCCGATGGTCGGAGCCACTGACGAACACAGGACTTTCATGAAGGAGAACGCTGTTTGAGTCCCGTGGGAAAGACGATAAATGTTGAGGTCTTTTATTGTAGTTTTTCGGGGGAACTTCCGTACTTAACTTACGTGGTTGTAACCTCAACTATGATCTTTTCCTGAATCGAACCAAATGGTTTGGTTGAGTAAGTTAACCCAAAATACGAAGCGAACCAACGTTGGAAATATATTTTAAAAGCACTGAATGCGTTCAACGAGCGGAAACTTTACGTTTCCTGTGAACACGGAAGTTTATTTTGAAAAGACACTTGAGGGGCAACCCAACTGACGTGGTGAATCCATCCAATTAGGGAAAAAGTGTGGAATAAATATCTTACAAGAGTCTTCCAAAAAAGACATTTTGACCCTTCGTTCCTGCTGACTGAGACCGGACCCGGGACCAGAGTCGGGCTCCTACCAAATTAAAGTCTAACGGGGTCAGATCCCGATGTATTGTTGCGATACAGCCATCATCAAACTGATCACAATTAGAATCACCGCAAGACACAAATGTGTTGAGTTGGAGTGGAGAAGAACAGCGTGAACAGCGAGCTGCAGGAGGAAGAATCAAACGCATCGGTCTCCTTCTGCAATGGCTGCCGATTGGAAGGTGGTGTCCTGCTTTTTATTTGGGTCTTTGGGGTCGAGCGAATTTTCGGATCAAGACTAATTATCCTGCCGTGTCTTTGCTTGGGGTCCGGCTGTCCCTGGGTCCCTCGCAAATGGGAAGAAACTATATTGAAGCGAGTCACCGGCGGGTCTCCGCTCGTCTGTCTCGGCCAGATAATGCCCACATTTTTTGGACTCAAAGACCTACAGATTTTCTTACGCAGACGTAGCAGAAATAATATGCGGCCTAAAACACTTTCGGACCTGAAATGGGCCCTACGAAGAGCGCGATTGTGAGCAGTTGCCGAACAATGGGACAGCAAAAACAATAGGCTGGATGCTGTACACCGCACACACGCAAACACACACACACACACACACACACACACGCAAGTGCAGTTAACCAGGTGCGACGTATCGGGGAGAGCGTTATCTGCTCCGGGATCAGCAGGGAAAGAGAAAGGAAAGATGCAAACGAGGAAAAAAGGAAGAGAGAAGAAGGCCGGCGATGGCTGGATGAACAGCAGAGCATCTCAGGGAGGAGGAAGAGTGAATGGAAGTGTTGCTCTGGCGCGTGAGTTGGTGTGTGGCGAGTGTGTGTGTGCGTGCGTGCGTGCATGCGTATGTGTGTGTGTGTGTGTGTGTGTGTGTGTGGCTGCCTCAACCAGCCAGCGAGGCTCCACAGTACTCAGGTGAAGCGGCAGCAAAAGGCCCCCTTCTCCTAGTTGCCATGACAACCCCGACCTCAGCTCCTGCTCTCCAGTGCCCATTAAAACCCTCAGGCCGTCAATCATCAGCATGGCCAGGGAGCGGAGGGAGAGAGAGAGGGAGAGGGAGAGAGAGAGAGAGAGAGAGAGAGAGAGAGAGAGAGAGAGAGAGAGAGAGAGAGAGAGAGAGAGAGAGAGAGGAGAAAAGAAAGACAGAGAAAAAGAAACAGAGATGGAGTTTAAAGCAGCCTGTGGCTTTTGATAGCAACCCTGTATCTCCCTCTTCTTCTTCTTCTTCTTCTTCTTCTTCTTCTTCTTCTTCTTCTTCTTCTTCTTCTTCTTCTTCTTCTTCTTCTTCTTCCTCTCTCTCTCTCTCTCTCTCTCTCTCTCTCTCTCTCTCTCTCTCTCTCTCTCTCTCTCTCTCTCTCTCTCTATTTGCACACAAACCAACGTGATACACAATATACCTGCACAGCGTTAACTCCTCACACATTCACACTTCTCTCTCTCTCTCTCTCTCTCTCTCTCTCTCTCTCTCTCTCTCTCTCTCTCTCTCTCTCTCTCTCTCTCGTTCTCTCTCTCTCTCGCCGCCATAAAAACCATCTACTAAAATCCGAGCTGCCTGTTCACGACATTATCTTCACTCATTTCAAATCAATTTTCATACAAGCTTCGTTCAGCGTCTCATTTTAACTAATGATCCTTCTTGTTCATCTTCAGTCTTGAAGATGTTACCCGCCCCCCCCCCCCCCCGTACCCCCTCCTTCATATTGGAAAAAGAGTTTCGGGGACCAGGTTTTCCAAATCTAAAGCTCTAATTTTCTGTTGTGAGGCTCTAAATAATCTACAACCGATTCCTAACAACTCCCTTCTCGATTATTTTTTTTAACACTATGGGTACGACAATCGCATGTTTATAGCCTAACTCAGCGATGAGAAAACAAGCCAAGCAGTGTCTGTGGGTAGGAGGAGAGCTAGTTAGCCGTTAGCCAGCCGGTGGGAGTCCGACGGCGTGTTTGGCTAACAGCTAGTGGAACTAAACACACAGCAGGAATCCCAGCCAAACTGTTCAGAGGGAGAGGAAAACAGTCGACATGAAGCGTTACACAGTGAACTGCGGTTTAGCTGCGAGGAGCCTGCGCAGACGCAGAATGTGAAGATAATTTATAATCAAGGTCATCATCAGCCACACCTACGATTAGGACAAAGAATAGTTTATTACGTGACACGCGCATTAATTTCAGGCCACGCTGCCTGACAAACAGCTCGTTTAAGGCTCTCAACGATGTGCTTTTGCGTGTAATAAATACAAAAAAATGAAATGACAAGGCCCGCTTTTGACAGTGTGGAAAGTCTTGTGTGTCTAGTTTACACTGTTTCATGTTAAATATGAGTTAAGACTCCAGTTATTAATTATGAAGTTTGTTAAAAAAAAATTAAAAAAAAGCCAAGGAAATCTAATTTAAGGACCTTTGCCACCTCGTCCGCCTGTTCTTTTCTCTCATGTTCTTTTCTCTCATGTTCTTTTCTTTCCTGTGCTTTACTTCCTGCAGCTTTGATGTTTGAAAAGCCTTGACTGCTCTCTCTGCAGATGTGATCTTGGCACATTTTTCAGCATAAACTGCCCACCGAACATCGTAACATCTCATCAAATGACCAACCTACATATTACCCAACAATCAGTGCAGACCTGTATATGACAAAAAAAACAACAACTACTCATTTAATTGAATGGTTTCCAAGAATGAATTCAGGGTTTTTATAGTTTTGTCTTTTTGACGAAACTAAAACCACGACAGAGATGAGTTAGCTTTTGACAAAGCAGGCCGTCCAGAAACGTTGGGTTTGCTTTGTGTATCGAGGCCCCATGAGCCCTGCATTGCTTTAACCCCTAAACTGTTGGCGGAGACATTTGAAAAGCATCTACGACTTTGTTTCCTTCCGAGTAAATGACGAAAAAAGGCGTAAAAAACTCCATCTGTAGTTATCATCGGGCATGTATTTGATCATCTCCTCTCCACAGAAGGGGTCTGCTCCCCTTTCGCTCCTGGTTGTGATCTGCTTTAGCTCCCTGGCGGGGGCTAGCTGGCTAGCTGGCCGGCTAGCCGGCCAACAGACAGTGAGTGAGCGGCTCTATCTGTCCGGTGATCAGACCTCGGCTTCCAGGGGGTAATGGATCTGCTGTTATCTGGGTCCAGACAAGCAGGCCAACACACCGCTACCTGCTGGCCACAACAACACTGATACCGACCTGTTAGTGCGTGCGGTGTGTGTGCGTCGGTGAATATGTGTGTGCGCACAAGCCCGGGCTTCTTTCAGAAGTGTGTCAGTCTGACCTTCCTGGACTGCGACCACCACTACACACGTTATACATCTCAAACACACAGAGAAACGCTGCGATGTGTGAACACATGTATAAAAATGTGCATACTGTCACCCTAAGGCGCACACACCCACACACACACTTTGACCAGTTTACATTATTCACACAAGGGCTCTCTGTGTCTCTCTCATTTCTTCTGTTTATACCTGCTACATTCTCTCTCTTTCACTCAGATTGTGTCTGTCTGCTCCTCAGCTTCACACACACACACACACGCACGCACAAAAAAAAGTGAATGCAACTGAAAAAGACGGGTTCAAGCTGTTCACATAATGGAGGAAGGGGGCCGCATTTAAAACTGCCGCCTGCGCAGGCACAGACAGGGGAGTGCACGTTCGGATGCGCTCGCGCATGAACGCACCCTCCATTGTGTGTCCACACTGGTAGTTTGTGGGACTCGCAGACTGATTTGCGGACAAAAACGTCTGGTTTCATCTGGAGCATCTCCTCCGAACCAAACCAGGAACTCCCTCTCTCTCTCCACATCGCTCCCAACTGTCACCGCCGTCACCATCGTCTCCAAACACCCCCCCCCCCCCCCATTCGTCATTTGTCCTTCTGTCACAGCCCGCCTTCTCCTCTTCTACCCTCAGCATGGAGAGCTCCAATAACTCTGTCACTGAAGTCAACTCTATAAAGATTAGCGAAGAGGCAGGAGTGTGTAAGCAGGGCGGCCGGGCCGACAGACGGGGGTCTAATCGATGGAAGACGGAGAGCTGCCGGGCTGCTGTGCCGGGAATCCGACGCCTGACTCTGCCACCTGGAAATGCCGTCCACGGCAGGAGCCTTGCACACACACACACACACACACACACACATACACACAACAGGTATGCAGCCGAATGTGCTCACACACACAGCAACTATGCATGGGAGCATACTGGATATATTACACACACACGCGCGCGCACACACACATTATGCCATTGCCTACCCATAGCTGCGGCAGCTGTTATGTCAATCAGGTGAATTAATTACCGGTAAACAAATCTGCTTGGGATCCCCCAACAGAACACACACAAACACAAACAAACATACCCACCCACACACACACACACACACACATAACCCTCCTCCTCGCGCCGCCTCTCGTCCCAGCATTAGGGCCCCGGGAGCCTGGAGCTGCCTCCCAGCTACCCGGGCAGCGCTCGGAGCTGGAGGCCCAGAGGGAAGGCGCCGTGGCCGGGGGGACGGCGCCTGGCTTTCCCCCCGCTGCCCTGGAGCACCTGCCTTAACTCCCGCTGCTGCCTCTCAGGCTAACCAATCAACCTATGGCAACTCACACACACTATGCCTGACAGGAAAGACAACACACACACACACACACACACCTGCAAAAAAAAAAAGAATCTGAGATGAAAAAAAAAAGAGCCAGAGACACGCAGACACTTCTGCCTCCTGTAAACATGATATTGATGTGGTGACTCTCTGTGGGCTGGATGGCAGCTGACAGAGTGAAGGGAGGGATCCATTCCACATGACAGACGAAACAACGCAAAGTAAATAACAATGAGGAAAACTGGATATGAAATAGAATACAAAAATAGTTTCAGAGCGATTGAACAGATTTCGCTATTATAACTGTAATAGTTTTTGTCATCATTTCTGTGACATTTGCGCAAACAGAGTTCGTTGCTGAGATCTGTGAATGCGATGGAGGAAGAAACGAGCAGACACACCGGTTTTAAACAAACCGCCCGACTCACCGACCGTATTTTTAAAAAAAAAGTCAACGGCAAAAGTGTGTTTTACAAACATCCATGGTCGTTTTCCGACCAACTTTCAACAGATCAGAGACAACCTCTCTGATCATGTGACCAATTATTTCCGCCTCGCTGGTCTTTGTGGCGACACAACTTCCATGTTTCCAGGAGGCTGGTCGATATGGAGAAAATAACAATATTTTTGACCAAATATGTCAATATTGACAATGCAACAATGACCACAGGTGCTCTCACAAGATTTTGACACAATGATATTTTCATATTAATAATCATCAGTTTGATGACTAAGTAAAGGGAAATAATAGAACAGCTCGAACAATCTGGTAAGTTAATAAAATTAAACTTTACTGTAATGCAGCCTTTAAAACAAGGAGTAGACATCATCTATGCCATGTTACGATATCCATTAAAGATAATATCTAGTCTGTCTCATGTCAAGATATAGTATTGATATTTTTCCCAGCTCTACTAACTGACAACAACTATCATCACCATAATTAATATAAACGATGGATATAACTTTATAAAATAAGATTGCAAGTTGTCTTGAACCTAAATTCTACTTTAACCTATCTGGTACATTTTCACAAAGTTATTCATATGCCTCTTTGACATATCACAGTGTTAGTGCTGATAATCTGCAACTTTATTGATAATAAATACACCTTTTAAGACCTTTTCCTTTTTTTATCTGAGTCGTCGGTGCGAAACAAGCAATTTTTTAGAACGTTGCTTTGGGATATTATTCACCGTTTCCTGGACGTTTACAGACTAAAAGCGGAATTAGAAATAATCCAAATATGAATCGATCATAAAACAATAATTGTCGGTTGCAGCGCCGGCTCAACAACAGGACTGTTAACGCTGAGCGGGATCGACACGACGGGTTCAACTCACTTGGAGCTGAAGTATGAACTAAACGAAAGTGACGCAAACATGCATAAACTGAGTGAAACACTTATTGATGTAAAGTAATTTAGTAGCTGGCCCTCTGACACACACACACACACACACACGTGCACACACACACACACCTCGAAGCCTTTATTGGCGGTGTCGGTAGTTAATGACCAAAGGTTGGCGATGGCCTGCTGCTCGCTCTGGTGACCCTTTCTAACACAGGTCCCCCCTGCTGGCACTGCTCTTTAATTACACACACACACACACACACACACACACTCACGCACAAACACAAGTGCACGTATACACACTGATATGCAGCCCCCGCCTCCTCCGCCCGTGGCCTTTCACTCCCTCATTAGGCAGTTGGTGTTGGGTGGAAAGCCACCAGAGGACCAGAGGACAGGGTGTCACACTGACGCTCGTCCACACAAACACACACACACACACACACACACACACACACACGCACACACACTTTGAATGAAAGAGGCTTCCACATGCACTCAAAGCTATATGCCTAATTGAAGATTATTAATGCTGCTAATTAGGGAATAATAGAATGCTTGGAGACAAAACCTAATGTGAACACTGGCAGAAGAATGAAAGGTGTTTAAGCATTTGTAAGAGACCGGCGAGAGGGAGTTGGGTGAAAAGGATTTTATCAAGGCCCCACATCACTCCTGTCCTTTTGAAATAACTGGCTGGTGTCACGCGACCACAACTCTTATGCGCGAGGGAGCGCGCGTCCGGCGGGGCCCGCCGGTCAGCGCTCAGCGCCGCAGGTCACGGCGCAGGTAGATCATCCCCTGAAAGGCCACTTCACAGGTGACGGCGGGCCCGCTTCAACACTTCAGACGCCGCCGCAAAGCTGGTCAGCGTGAGAGGGCGCGCGTTGCAATTTCTGTGTCGAGTTCATTGTTTCTTCTCCCGGGACAGATGTCAATACATATCCCCCCCCCCCTCCATCCCCCGGTGTAAAACATCCATTTTCAAAGGAGGAAGAGATCAACATCTGATCAGCCTCCGTGGACCAGAATGTAACCAAGCAAAAGACACATCGCATGTTGCCAACCGGGCGAGATGCTCACGACTCTCAGCCACAAAACCTCAAGCTCCCTCGTCGCTTTCATTGTCACTTTTTGTACTCCACCCCAACAGGTTCACAGCTGAGCTCCGTAGAATGAAATTCGAGGAGAGAAAAAAAAACAAAACCCTTAAAAGGTATGTAAATGATGAAGACTCCAGGAATATAGTGAAGATCTCAGAGTGATGATAAAGAATAGCATTCAAGGATCCAGCGGTGGAGCATCAACACGTACTGTAAATGAGCATGCACACACACAAACACACACTCTCAGACATGCACACGCAGGTGTGCACACACCGTATATGTGCCGCACTACACACAATGACATTTGGCGAGCAATACCAAGAGGCATTTACATATCCGCAAACATTTATTTGCTGCAGGTTCAGACGTCTACGTTCACGTTCCGACATCCCGCGAAAGCGTTTCCACCGCGGCTGACTTTTGGATGTTATTACTTGTCCCATTCTGCACGGTCGCATAGCATTTGCTCGATTCCCGTCTCGACAACTTTACACGTGAACGAATATATTCCTTGAAAGCTTGTGCGTCTGCTGGGTCCAATGCATGCACGCAAAGAAGAAGAAAAGGCCCCCCTCACTCATCATTGCTTATTAAGTGCTCCAATGCCCACTATGGTATCCTGTCCATTAATTTTTGCTGCAGTTTATCTAACCTACAGAATTGCTTTCACACTCGCTGCTGTTGGAATCAGTTGCAGCTCAAACTTTGCCAAGATTTAATAATATAATATAACACTTTATCAGCCAGACCTCCTACGGGACTATTAAAAATGAAAAGAGTCTCTGGCAACCTTGTTAGCAATATCTACCTCCCCCTTATTCTTTGGCATTCTTTCATATTCTCCTGCTCACTCCTTTTTTTTTCTTCTTCTTCTTCTTCTTTTTTCGCTCTCTTGCTCTTTTTTTCTCCTCGTGTTGTGCTCACACACACACAACTGGATTTTATTTCTGCGGAGCTGAGAAGGTGCGAGATGAAAAGGAGAGAGGGAAGTGGAGGCACCGTATAGTGTGCGCAGCCAGCCGGGTAGTTACAGCCGGGCGGTACACATTCCATAGTGCCTGAAGCAACATGGTGGACCTCAAAGCTGACGCCAGACCTCTTTAGAAACATTTAAACAATTACCATATATTACCCTGAATAATGTCGTGAGGGCGAAAATGAGCTCCGTAAACACTGTGTGCACAGAATAAGAGAAATATTGAGGCAAAAAAAGTGATGATCTGGTTGCAGCCTCACTATATTCCGCTCTGCTGGAACAATACACGCACGTTTGACATTCAGGCCAAATCCTATAACCCGTGTGTGCGACGCTTATGTTTAGCAACCGACAGAAAGAGACCAGACATTTAAAACCGACTCATGCCAGTCTGATCCACTCACCCCATTTCTATTTTAGAGTATACGTCTGTCTATGTGTGTGTGTGTGTGGGACCAGGCAGGAAGAGGCATTCCCATAGGAGCAGTCCTCCTGAGCGCCAGACATTGGGGGGTTGGGTGTAAGACACACACTCGTGCACACACGCACACACACACACATACACACAGACACGCTACAAATTTCCATTTTGTATCCCAGAGGCCCCGCCATGAGGACCACCTCCGCCGCGCAACCGACGCCGTCAGATGGAAATGTTTCGACGAATGTAGAGATCCACGTGAGGCTTTATGGGGATCCTTGCGTGTCTCATTGTGCGTCATCGACGCCGTCATACTGATGCGTGCACTGTGTTTATTACTCACACATAAAGCCCAGACAAGTCGTCAGCTAACCCAGCGACCTTTAGAGAAGAGAACCGTGCAGGTGTACACCTTTTTTAATTTTGTTTTACGTCTCAGCATCTTTATGCTCTTTTCTCAGGGGACTTTGTACCAAAAATAATCACTTTACACCAAACATTTCTATTGACTTAGTGATAAATCCATCGGGGCAAGAAATGGACTTACAGGCTTGTAACTGCAGACAAACGGACATGTTGAATATCTTCTGTCTGCCCAACAGGAATAAAGCCAAGTTGTTCGTAGGCTGATCGTCTGTCCTGGAGCCGGTCCTGGGATTAGTCGGGTTCGTGACTTTAAACCCAGTGGCCTTGAGGACCCAGGAGCCAAACACTACCTTAGCCTGTCTCGTGCCAGACTCGAAGGAAGAGGAGGAGGAGGAGGAGGAGGAGGAGGAGGAGGAGGAGGAGGAAGAGAGCGAGGAGGAGGTGAGGGGAGACAGCAAACCGCATTCCCAAGACAATGGACGGTCTGTGGGACTTGCCGAAACTCCGAGGGCCCTGGGGCACGTCGAGGAAAGGGGGAAAAATTGTAGGTGAAAGGCGGAAAGAAGGAGAGAAAGATGTTGAGTAAGAGAAGAGGAAGGGAAAAAGAGAAGTGAATAACGCAAAGAGAGAGTGGCCAAAAAAGGAGGAGGTGTAAGAGAAAGGGAGCGCTGGCACTGTCGTAGGGAATTGATAAGGAGAAAATGGGATGGAGGAAGAGGAGGAGGGGGGGGTGCTGCTTACAGTTAGACGCGGGGAGCAAGAAGAAAAAAAGAGCTGACTGTTACTTTAGTTCACCTGTGAGCACTTTCTGTTCAGGCAGTACTCGTGTTTCGAGTGTGAGCTTATGAGTCACGTCACACAAACCATAAATACGAGCCGCCGGGTGGGAGGACATTTACGTCAGCCTTCGAGTCTCAAGGGTTCCCCCCCAAGGAAATAGTTTAAGAGAGGTGGTACACCTCCCGGCTCCTGGGTCTAACCTGGTACTCGACTCTGAATCTAATTTAGAAGCAACAATTTGTTTGAAACGGCGCTTTATTTTCACCTGAAGGTTCATGTTTTCTTTCATAAAAGTCATTTCTTGTGATATGACCAGTAGGTTGTCTCTTTCCTGTGTGTTCTCAGGCGAGGTGGCCTGCCTCCATAGCAAACCCCTGCGGGAAACCCTGTTAAATGAGGTGATATGATATCTAATACCCTCACTAAGTTAACTTGTACATGAACAGTAAGTACAATTAGTAATGTGTCAAAAATATCTCATTAAGGCTACTTTCCCTTTTATCCGGTGTGAAGAAAATGGCTGACTGCCTTGGAATAATGTCTACGCTGGGAGGAAATCTCTTTCTACGTCAGCTTGGGTTTCTGCGTGAGCCAGATATGTGATTGTGTCTTCAATAAATTAAAGAAATGGTAATGTGAAAATGTATTTTTGGTTCAGAAACGTCGCGATTCACCGTAATCGTGCTTTGCAGAAATGTTAAATGCCAAAATGTTATTCTGCCGAATAGTTAAAACATGCACCACGGCAGTTTACCATTTAGTAAGCCGGCGCAAAATGACATTATATGTTAAAGTGAAATGTCAGCGCACTGTGAGAAATATTATCAACGTATAATAAGGCCTAATTATGTACAATATTATGGGTCTAATGAGGGGGAAAAGCTCAATTATATAACAAAACCAACACCGCGGGTATCTTTAAATGGACTACTGATAAAAGGGCTCCTGTGTAGCATTTCAGGGAATCTATTAGCAGAAATATATACAATATTCATAACATAACTATGTTTGCATTAGTAAATAATCACCTGAAACCCAGAATTGATTTGTTTTGCTAGCCGAGAACGATCTTTCTTATCATGTTGCCCCCCTACCCCGCCCTCCATGCATCTACAGGAACGGACCAGCGAGAGCGACATCACCGGAAGGCCACCGGACTTTTTGCACACGTTACGGCGATGTGGCAAAGGAAGAAGTGAGCGGAGGGGCGTTCAGTTGGCTCCAATCTGCAACCCCAACGCTATAGAAGCCATTAAATCCAACACACTGTACCTTTAACCCCCGCGCTTCAAACGGCCTTAGCTTTACCCGAACCCGACTCAATATTACGGAAGGCACTATTTGCGGTAGACTTTGACGTTTAGACGCTGCCAAGTTCGCTGACATGGCATTCGGGTAGTCGACGACACCATGCCGCCAGTGATGGATGCTCGACCGGGAGGCTGACAGATTGAGGGAGCCGTTCATGAGACGGCAACCTTACGGTCATACCTGCCGTTGCCTCCTCCCACCCTGCCATCCCACCGCCGCCAGTTCTGCGTCCTCTCCGTCCCCGGAAGACCCACTGGGAGATAAATGGCCTCGGAGGGACCTGCTGACCTGTGGACCGCCAGTCGACAAGCTCCCAGAGTTCAGCAGGGCCTCGACTCACAATGAGATGGGACACTGATCTGCTCTATTTGCATTCTTCCTTCCAGGAACATTTTTGGTTGCCAGGCAGCGTGGCTCACAGCTTGCCGTAGCTTGTTGTCGGAGACGGCGGCGTCGGGGAGGTGTTCTGTTCGGGGATGATTTAGACTTCCATTTCAGTGACACCCGCCTTTCATCCTCCGCACGAGACGGCGAGCACGGCTCGTTCCCGCTCAGCTATTCCAGAGGTCAAAAGAGCCAACACTTCCCGGGTCGGCTGCCATTAGGACGGAGGTTGACAAACATTTGTTTTTGAGGAGTGAAGGAGATGAAGAAGAGGAGGAGGAGGAGGAGGAGAAGAGGAGGCAAAGACTCTCTGAACAGAAGCACGCATGTAGGCAGGCGAACTCTCACCAGCATCGCCATCAATAAATAAATAGAGGCTGACAGAAATATCCCCAGCATAGCACAGCACAGCACTGGCACGCACAGAGAGACCCAGAGAGGGGACGACACACCACGCGCACACACACACACACTCACACACACTCACACACACGATGATAAAGGCTGGGGGAGATAGCAGCAGAGAGAAACGAACAAGAAGGAGGTAAACAGAGTGCATGAAAGAGAAGCACAGAGAAACCGGGAGAATGAAGAAGACAAAGAAAACGGAGAGATTGAAAGAAAGAGGAGATGCCTCGGTTCTTTTTGTTTGGTCCGGGTCTCCATTCAGGAGAAAGGATTGATAGCCGAGGTAAAACATGTTTACTGTTGGCTCCTGTTTGCAGGAGGATGAGGCGGTTCTTTCTCTCTCCCACACTGAACGCCACACATCCCTCCGAGCCCCCGCCCCTCCTCCTCCTCTTCCTCCCAAGTCAGACTCCCTCCTTTCCCCCACCTCTTCACCTCCGCACCCCCAACAGACAGACAGACCGCGCTTTGCGGCGCTGCAACACACACACAAACACACACACACACACACACACTCCGGAAACACACGCTCACACGCAACCCCCCCCCCCTCCCTCTATCTGAGCCTCTGCTCCGTCACTCCGTCTCAACTTCTGGTTCTGATTTAGAAGCAACCTCCTCTCGTTCACCGCTCTCCCCTTCTTCTCTTCAATTCATCTCTGTCTCAGCGTGTGTGTGTGTGCGTGTGTGTGTGTGTGTGTGTGTGTGTGCGTGTGTGTGAGAGTAAAACTCCTGCAAATGGATACACCAACACGTGTGCAAGCACAGCCTGAGACGTTTATGCCCCCTGTGTGAGTTGTGGTTACACACACACACACACACACACACACACACACACAAACTCACAGTCACACACGAACAAACAGCAGGCATCATGCAAGATCATATTCATGGAGACACATGCTCCCCCTCTTCAATGATTAGTCTAAATATGCCAGTGATCACAGAACTGCAGGAAGACCCAGTACACATGGAGACACACACACACACACACACACACACACACACACACACACACACGCTCACACACACACGCACATACGCAAACTTTTCATTTGTCGTTTCCCCTCCGAGCAGTGCCGGCAGGCTGCCCAGCTACACATAAACATAGTGCATTGCACTTCACAGCCTTTCCGCAGGTACAGTAATGCAAACACTGGAAAATATTTAAGCCACATCAGCGGCCCGCTCGCTCTCAGCCGGAACCGAGTGAAACTCGGATGTTTTCACCATCGGAATTGCGAGGAATAAAAAAAAAACAAAAAAAAAACCTGTCCTTTTGGTACAAACTAGAGCACGGAAGCAGATTTCATTTCAATATGAATAAGTGCTAATGGTTTTTAAATACCAGTTAGCTTGTTGCTCGGGAGCCCTGCAGCCTTTTCTCTTTATTCAGTATTACACATGATTATTTTCTATATTTGAGCCCGGTGTCCGAGGGGGCCCCCCGGCCTTCGCACACACCTATGATGTCACTCAAAGAGACTGCGTACCAACCAGGAAGAGAATTAAAATGACTGAAACGAGACAAAGAAAGTCTTTTGCATGTCTTTGCCCGGAGGTCAATCTGCCTATGCCAATGTCAATGTAAGTTTAATTATTAATTATTAATAGATTCCGTCTTCCTCGCCCACTTCCATCTGTAAATCTGTCTTGATAAAACTTTGTTCTGACACTCTTACTTTGCGTCTTCCTCTCACTTCTCTGACTGAGCCAACGAGGCAGCTCCAGAGAAGACTGTCTGAAATGAAGCGTTTCACTCAACCAGCAACTCATTTGTCAAGAACACTACGATCAGGAAGTCCAGAGAGGGTTCAAGCACACGTCAGGTGATTTCCCTGATTAACACGACTTCAATCGAAAAGGCACACCGTGACGTCAGTGGACATCTGCACACACTCAGGCCTCCGTGCTCTTTAGAGATGTGGGTAGAAGCAGTGACATTACTCCAAATACGTCCCGTCGCCTCCGCCATTTGCTCCCGTGATCCACAAAAGGGAACGCTAAGTACATACATGACCAATATGTAAATCCACCAACACATAATTAACTCGCTTTTTTTCTCCTACTGTGTGCGTCTGTAGCACCTCCGCTCCGGCAGATGTGAATGTCATATTAGAGCCAGTTCACTCACTATTTGTCTGAATATAATAGCAGTTAAAAGTAGGTGCGTCGAGCGGCACGGCTCGAGTGACGGCGATGTCCGCCGCCCTCTTGTCCAAACTGTAAAGAAAAGTGTCTCCACTATTGGATGGGTTGCCTTAAAACTTGATGCAGACGTTCATATTCCTCCGAGGATGAATTTCAATCACGCTGGTGATCCGTTGACGTTTCCTCTATCGCTCTCATCGGGTCAAAATCTAGTGGTATTCCCATGAGCCTCAGCGTGTGTTCAGTGCTAATGAGCACATGTAGCATGCTGACACACAACACTTGGATGCTACCTGGTTGACGTGGTCATGGGGAGCTGATTTTAGCATCGAGCTCAAAGCACAGGGACGAGTAAGCGCCGCTAGCGTCTTTGTTAGCCTCTTTGTTTCGACATGCTTTTCTAACTAATAACACTAAAACTAGAGACAAAAAGCATTTCCCCTACTGTTCCCTATTCATACCATAAAATGAACCAATCAACAATATCTGCACTCATGTCACGCAACGGAAGCTCTCATGAAACAGAAGCTGCGAAACCCGAATTTCAACTGGAGCTCAACGTGCCCTAAAAGGAAGGAGTTTAGTGTGCGGCGGTCTCCAGTTACAAGCCATTTTAATGTGACATGAGCTCGGTCTTAAGAAAACTCTCGTATGAACTGTGAGGTAGGACAGTGGCTCGTGAGCTAACAAGCACACACACACACACACATGCACACATACGACTATGAGAAGATCATTTACACACAAGCGTTCACTCCCTTCAACACACATGCACGCGCACACAGGCCTGCTGCTCCTCCCCACCTCCTCCTCCCCCCCTTTCCTCAGCTTCCTCCCTCCTTATGGTAAACCTGCACATGAACAGCCCCATGAGGAGAAATGGGGTCGTTTGCCTCCGTTATCTCCTTTTCTCTACATGCCCCCCCTCTTCCTCCTTACACTCCCTTTTCTCTTTCTACCCCTTGCTTAACTTCCTCCCGCTTCTCTCTCTCTCTCTCGCTCTCTCTCGCTCTCTCTCTTCCCCCTCCCCCAACAGCCCTCAGCCAATGGCGTCCGGGTGTCAGGCAGCTCAGAGAAGCTGTTGTCATGGTGACGGGGCTCCTGTCTGTGCTCTGTCCCTCAGGCATCCCAGATCCAGAAAGCAGCATCGTGTTTACGTGAGAGAGGAGAGGAGGAGGAGAGGAGCGGAGGGAAGAAGAAAAAAAATGAGGAGGAGAAGGAGGAGGAGGAGGAGGAGGAGGAGGAAAAGAGTGCTGGGCATAGACGTGAGGGACAGAGAGGAGGAGGAGGGAGGGGAAGAAAAACTGCCCCACTTTGACCAGCTTTTGTTCTGCTGTGTCTTCAGCTTTGAAGGCCTTGCATGCACGTGTGTGTTTGTGTGTGCGTGTATATGGATGTGTGTGTGTGTGTGTGTCTGCGTGCGCACGCCTCACATGGCCTTGTAGACACCCAGGCATCTCACACCCCTATTCCTGGCACCTCCACCCAATTTCTGACCTTTCGTGGACTCCAGCTCGCAGACACACACACGGGCCTGACCCAGCACACAATCACAGCTCTTTATATACCTCCACACACACACACACACACACACACAAACATAAATACACACAGTACACACATTCATCCAAGATCATGTAACCAACCCAAAACACTTGCACCTGGTGTGTCCTAAAATTAGGGTCCCCAGGCAGCCATGCTGCAGGGTGGCGCGACGATGACAGTGGCTTGGGGGGGGGGGGGATGTGTTAACCACTGTGCCATAACACACACACACACACACGCACGCACACACATGCACGCACACACACAGTCCAGATCATTTATCTCCAGGGGGCATGTGCTGCTGATTGGTCGATGCCATCGTCTGTGCCCTGACCACGACACCCGCAGTATGGGGGTTTGCCTTTATACATGTTAATGCTGCACACTGTGTGCGTGTGTGTGTGTGTGTGTGTGTGTGTGTGTGTGTGTGTGTGTATGTGTGGAAACAGAACTCTTGCAGCAGAGCAGGTGTCAGGCAGCACCGACCCTTTCCCCCCCTCCCACCTCAACCCTCCAGTATAATGAACCCCGTCAGCTCCTGCATCCGTATCAGTGGTGGCCTATTGCTCTGCAGTCTACACACTTGACTTCTCCTTCCTTTTCACAGGACAATCCAGCACGTTAATTGCAAGGTAAACAACTGAAGAGGAGCGTCAACCCCTCAGGAGCTCTTCTCCTCTCCTCCCTCCCTCCTGTTCCTTCCTCTAGTCTTTTTCTGAGGCGAGGTTGGTTAAGCCCCCCCTTCAGAGTTAGGATCTGGGCAAGCACCAGTTGGAAGCTAATCCGACTCGCCGACTGGACCCCTCCTTCGAAGCGGCACAGCGGGGGCGTACTGATGAAAGGAAGGCTGATATGAGGCAAACAGAGCCGCAGACACAGCCTGCCTCAGACCCCCGCGCCGCATTCAGCACTGTACAACAAGGCAACGCAGCACAGCCTCGTCGCTTGTTCAAGCTCAAGGCTGGCATCCAACTTCCTTTTGAGGTGGACGCTTCTACCCTGCTGCCACTTGATGCGCGGGTTGGAGCGCGTTAATGTCTGAACCGCGTTCTCACAATGCGTTCGAACAAACATGAACTTTTTGTCCGCTCAAGGCCGAAACTCTCGACTGGAGCGTTACATTTTCATCACAGTCAATGAAGTGCCGCAGCCAAATTAGCTTGTGTTGGAGTAAGGAGCCGTTACGAGGCGAAAGGCTGGGATTCTTCATTATTTCCCCCTCGAACAACAATCATGAAATGATGAAACAAATGGTAAACAAAGTGCTACCTTCTGTATTTGAAAAGGTGGCTGCAAAAATGGACCCAACAGGGTTGTACACAGGACCGAGTCGAGCGTTTCAAACAGGTGGGATTCAAGAGCATCGTATGTGTATTTGTATAAAGCTTCCACATCCAGTTGTGTCTCCCCACTCAGTTTCACAACAATATCTTCTTACTGCCTCGCTGCCACAATCGGGTTGAGAGATGAGTTGATCACCTTTAATTATTATTCCCATATGCTCAAATTAATCAGGCTTTATGAACAGCAGCTCGCGCTTTGCGTACTTTCTTTGCCTCACATTTTACCTACAAATGTTGCACCTGCAGCTTGAAATGTGTACTGCAGACATCACTCTGAGCCGGGAAACTCAATTGAATATTTTTCAGGGAGAATGAACAAATAGAACCATTTCATCTACAATAATAGTGCAAATAAAGCTCGTATCGGCCATTAATCTAAAGGCTCTATTACAAACTAAACGTGTTTGAAAAGAAGGCTATCATTTCTATTTCTGTTTCTTCTACCTGACTACATATACTTACGGAGTTATACTGTCGTGAATTGGTTATCGGGCTTTCTAAATGAATGGTAAACAGGAAACGACGTTCACGTATTTTTAGTTTTTTAAGTCGACTGAAACCCAACCAAAGCCCTTGTGTGCACCCCTACTGTTAATCGCCACATTATCCTCGCTCTTCATGTTCACATTTCAAGAGATTAAAAATAGCAATAAAAACACAAATGACCTGCAGCCAACAAAGAAAAATCCTGCGCGGTGCTCGTTGAACTGATAAATTTGGCGAGGCCTCAGTCTGGGCGTTAACTGTGGATGAAAGCCGCCTGAGTTTGAATGACTTTGACAAGACGGAGTAAAATGAGATTTTGATGTTTTCAGAATAAAGAAGAAAAAAAAGGAAAATCAAACCAAGGGCATTTTTTGTATTTTGTCTTTGAAACACAGAACAGACTAATTGTCTGTTAATATCAGAAGAGTATCTATTCATAGACTTAGACAGGCACACACACAGAGGACAACTTGATGACAGATGGAAAGAAATTAGAGGCAAAGTAGCATTAATATTCCATCTCTTAATAACAACCACGGCCCTTCCCCCACCTCCGGCACCACACGGTCACACACCCCCACATCCACCCACACACCCACACACACACCCACACACCCACCCACACACACACACACATGTTCCAGTGTATGTGTCTACAAACAGTCCTGGAGAGCCTTTCTGCTCAGCCCGAGAATTCTCCAAATTCAACCGCTCCCATCCTCCCTATCCCTCCTCCCTATCCCTCCTCCTCACCTTCCCTTACCCTCCTTTTCTGCTCCCACCGTACCCCAACCCCCGTATAACCTGGTCTCCTTCCCTTTCCTTTCCCCCGTTCTTCCTCCCCTCCCCGCATCCATCCACCCACCGAGTCCCGCTGCCCTCCAACCCTGCAGCCTCACAGCAAAGTAGAGAGCAATCCCTTGGTGGGTCAGCCAGATTAAACTGCCACTGTAATCCGCTTGGCTTTCACCTCCTTGTCCTCAGCCGAAGAGAGAGAGAGAGAGAGAGGGAGAGAGAGAGAGAGAGAGAGAGAGAGAGAGAGAGAGAGAGAGAGAGAGAGAGAGAGAGAGAGAGAGAGAGAGAGAGAGAGAGAGAGGGATGGCGGGGAAGAGAAGCGATGTGGGTGGAGGAGCAAAAGGGCAGAAGGATGGAGAGATGGGGAGAGAAAATGTAAGATATGAATAGGGAGAGAGACAGAAGGATGGGGGGGGGGTGAGAAAAGAGAGGAAGGGGGAGGGGGAGGGCAGAGCTGGGGGAAGTAGTTAAATGACAACAAGGGCATGGAGAGAGAAAAACAAGGAGTACAAAAAAAAGGAGAGAAAGCCAGAGAAAGAGAGACAAACAGAGAGAGGCAGCGCAGGGCGGAATTAAAGGAGGAAGTGAATAATGAATCGCATAAAGGAACGATATTAAGGACGAATAAGAGTCAAATAAACTGTGCTGCGAGAGGGAGCGATGAAGGACAGCGGGGTAATCCTGATGGCAAATAAAAGGAACCAAACAGGACTAATGTAGAAGTACGCCCTCATATTCATGTAATGAAGAAATTAGTTTTGTATGAAATTCGTAGGAAATGACAACCCCCCCCCCCCCCCCCCCCACACACACCCTCATGGCCAATCGGCACTGAATCTTTCCCCGGTCTGACCTGGAAGCATCGTCGCTCCCCCTCCCAAACATGAGTGAATGAATGAGTAATGCTGTTGCGGCTCCTAAAGCGAGCATGCACGCAGGATCCGTGCTAGCGCGGCTAATTCATGCATAAATGTGATGGTAAATGGCCTGTACACTCAAAGCGCTTCAATACTACATGTCACCATTCACGCCTTCACACACGTTCATTGATGGCCGGGCGGTTAACATTAACTATTAACATTATCACAAAACTACCTCTTTCCAACTAGCTTGATCTTTGACGCCGCGCTGGTGTCGCAATGTGCCGCCTGTGCAGGTCAATACCAAAAATAAACCTGGAATAACGGATTGTACTTGGCAATTTCGGAGCGGCATAAAAAAGTTAGAACACAACATCATCACCGACGGCGCTGAGATGCCAAACGTTTGTGCAAATAGTTGCTAACTTACACATCTAGCAAACACGGAGCAGCGCGCGGGATTCAGACATGTTTTACTCTGTTTTGGATCTCCACTAACTCCTGAGGGAAATATCTGCTGCTTTAAGTTCTAGTTTCATTTGACCGTTTACACGATTAACAGTAAAAAAAACAATGATCAGGAAGGTAAAATGAATGTTTCCGTCAAAGGCGTTTTAAAGCTTTAAGGAGTGAATCTAACGACTATTTCCTTTCACTTCACTGTCACTGGTGTATCACTGGTGATTGTTGTAATGATTAAAAGGTTAACCAAGATGGATTTGATACGGTTTAGTTTGTTTCTGTAGGATGAAGTGTGTTACGATGACCTGAGGGGCAAAATTACTGTAGTCTGACTGTCGTTCGGTGGCTTTAAGGAGAGCTTATTAATTGTATGTTTTGCACGTTAATAAACTTATTTTTTTTAAATTTATTCACTTCTACACCCGTCACATTGTATAAGAAAAGGGACAAAAATGTGCGCATTCACCCTGGTGTCATGTTTCCATCTCTGCCGATCGATGAAGCTGATGAATACCTGTGACCGAGTCACTTGTCCTCAGAATGAAAGCCGGTCGTAAAACCTTCTCGCTAAAGACAAAAGCCAGATGTTAGCAGATGCTAATGTTTTTTTGGGTTTGTCCAGTGGGAAAGGGGCTTTTGTGTCCCCAACAACTGACCTCCTACTGCCGTGGTTTTATGGTTCCACGTCCACTTCCACCTTGAGAGATAACGATCAGGATTTGAATGACCACAAGAGGTGCTGTGGGCCTTCAAACGTAAAGTCAGTTGCGTGAGGAATTTCAACAATTGATGGATGCTTTTCATATAAAGAGCGTGGTCTCCTGTGATTCTTCTGTTTGATAGTCTAGTTAGTGTCTGCCACAAAGTGTTTTAGGGACTCTATTGGTTTTAATTTTTTTTTTTTTTGCACCATTGAATTAATGGCGCAGCATCATGAAAATCCTATTATTTGAGATGTTGATTCACATAAAAACCAAATCACTGTCGCTGGCGTGTGTGCGGCATCAAAGCCACGAGAGAAAGCAGACGAAGCTGTACACATGCCACGCGTAATTTGAAACACTGATGAGCATCTCAGCCCTGTTAATCAAGTTATACTGCAATCATGACCACCATAATGCAAATAAGATAAACAAGACAATTTGTGCACATGACAGTTTCAATAATCAGAGCGTTGACACCCTCCGGTTACAGTCAGACTGCATGTTCTCGAGTCCTCGCACACTTCTCTTTAGTTATGTATGAATGCAAAATCCCACATCAAGTTCAGTAGAAACTACGTCAAAAGTAGGACAACAAATCACGACTGTTTTAATCCAGGAATCAAAACCAAGTGAAATAAAATCAGCCGTTCATTGGAGGGAAATCTTTCAGTGGAAGTGCCCTTTAGGACAAATTTCATTGACATGGTATTTTTGCAAATGACCTCATGTGAAGCTGAGCTCCTCTGTGCAGACATCCAACATTATCACCCGCGTGTGTGGGAGCATGTCCGCCGGGTCTATGGGAAGAGTGTTAAATTGAGGGAAAGAAATAGAGTTAACAGGTATTCCCCTCCTCCACCTCCCCCAGCTCACAGAAAGGGGGGTTAAGAGAGAGAGAGAGGGAGGGAGAACGAGAGAAAGAGAGAGAGAGAGAGAGGCAGGAAGAGGGAGGATATCCTGCGAGGGAAGGCTGTGATATATGAGCAGGCCACTTCAAACAAGCAGGGGGAGGGGGACACTCCTTCTCCAATAAAACCAGGGGAGGTAGAAGGAGAAGAAGAAAAGAGTCAGAGAGATTTAGGGAGGGAGTTACAGTAGAAAAAGAGTAAAGTTGGTGCCAGATGAGGCAAAAAAAAAAGAAAAGTTGAAAAGACTGAGCAGACCCTGCCTGTAATATAACAATCAATAGACACACATCTGCAGGGGGTCATCTTTAATGTGGAAATGAAGCCGGGTCAAGTGAGTGAGGACGAGAAAAGAGTTTAAAACTAATGCAGAAACTATTATTTTGCTAATAATCAATAGGATAGACCAGGTGTTGGGTGTATTTAAATGAGGTAGCGTGCGTAGATTACGTTCTACAAATGAGCCTCATTGCAAAAACAGTCCAATTCACAAAGATCAGCGCTAATAGACACACACACACACACACACACACACACACACTGAAATTATGAGTGTCTTCAGAGAGACGGTTGTAACTGAAGCGCATTTACTGGCAGTGAAGTATTGAATCCCAAGCACGGTTCCTCTCACTCAAGGTTAAATTCTTGCCTCAACTTTGGAGGAATGTCTCTGCACCTTATCTCTTAGTACCTGAAATCTCTCCCATGATTCTACCTCCTGTGATCTCGGTTCAAAAACAACATTTATACTTTGATAATACCACATTGATAATAGAAAAAAAGGAAAAAAATTGCCCTCAGCTGCAAAACTTCACGGCCGTGTTTGTGCTGTAATATCATTTGAGTCATCGAGACGGGGGAGATGACGGATGGAAGACGTTTATGGATCATTTTAGGACAGATTTTTCAAAATGCATCCCAATTTTATTGGTCCCTGTGTCAAACGGATGCTGACCATTGCAGTTTACTGTGGTCGTTTTGCACCATCACAGCTCAGAAAATGTTTCTAGATTAGGGGAATATGTTTGCGGAAGATGCAAATATCGTACGGATTATGCACCGTAGTCCTTCAAAATTATAAAAGAAAGCACCAAATGGTTGCATGACCGACAAATGGTATTTTCAAAATCAGAAGTTCTTAATATTCAAAATAAACACTGATACATTTCAGAATTTCTTCAGCAAAGAAGTCTTATTCATTAAAACAATGTAAGAGATTGTATATACTTAAAAACACACACACACACACACACACACACACACACACACACGGACACAAGAAGTGATTGATGATTTCAGGAAGGGGCTCTTGGGCAGAGGAAGTCCAGTCTGGGTCAGACTTCATCCACACATCCAGGCATGAGCACCATCTGCATGCACTCACAAATCACACACACACACACACACACACACACACACACACACACACACACACACACACACTCAAACGTTACCCCCCCTACACAGACGCACACACTCACACACAGGAACTCATTCCTATAAGCATTTTGACACGTGACACCGCTCCTCTCAGGCTGTTTACTATATAACGTCTTTCCTCTGCTGAGAGAGAGAGAGAGAGAGAGAGAGAGAGAGAGAGAGAGAGAGAGAGAGAGAGAGAGAGAGAGAGAGTGGGTGGAGGTGGTCCTGAATCAAGGTGTGCAGAGCAAATCAAGCTCACCGGCACAGTGTGCACTCTCCAGTTTTTAGGGCTTTGTGAGGCATTGTGGGCCAGCATGGGGGTGTTTTTGACAGCAGCCATTACAACAAATAATTGAACAGCAAATGAAAACAAATGATATGATTGCAGTGCGCGTCCCAGCAGTCAATCCGCTATCTAGGTGGTTCCCATTCAAAGCCATTGATCAGCTTTACAACCTAAGTAGCTGGCCAGGAAACTAAATGGTGGCGATCAATGCTGTTTAACAGATTATTGACTGCTGACTGGTTGCCTGAGATCAAAATAGAGACAGGGGGATGAAGAAATAAGCAAATAGAGGAGTGGAATGAAAACACATGAAATTGGAATCGGTTCCTTTGCTTCAGTGATGATAAATGGGGAAAGAAAAACACTGAGACAGCAGAGAGCGGGGAGAAGGAGAGAGGTTGCATTTTCCGTGCGCGCGGCTGAATGTGCATGATCATGTGCATTTAATCAAGAAAGCCAGCAAGGGAGGCTGGAGAAGAAGAAGAAGAAGAAAAAAGATCGAAGGCGGAAGAGAGAGAAAGAAAGCTCCAGTTTGCCTCCAGTCAGTGTTATCTGAAGACGCTCTCACTTGTCTCAAGCTTCACATGTGGCCAGATGTGGTCTGTCTGCGTGCTTCTCGCGCTCCCCGCGACGCCCGCACACCTGAAGACTCTGCGCATTAGTCGAGCTTTTTGAAGAAGAAGGAGAAGACGAAAAGGAGAAAAACAGCTCAACAAGGAAGAACATCAGCAGAATCAGCCGGTACTTTTGTCGGTCGGTACTTTTGTCGGTCGGTACTTCTGCGTCTCTTTGTTCAGCCGATCCTTGATGGAGCTTTTCAAGTGGCACACAAGCTGGCACATCACAACAGCCGCTTGCACCGCAATTACATCCTTTTGACACTCTTTCGCGTGTGTTTCTACTGTTTGAACCAGACTCGGGCCGCCCGTCAGGCTCGTCGGGCCTTTTGGTTGAGGGGAGAGAGAGAGAGCTTGGCTCCTGATTGGCTGATCACCTGACTGATCACCTGACTGATCACCTGACTTTTGTGATCAGTAGATAATGAACATGAGCATCAAGAGCAAAGTGGAGGCTGATTCTTCTTAAGATTGAGTTCAGTCCAAGCAGAGACAGAGACTAATGTGGAGTGACAGGGGGAAACGTGCGTCGATATCTGTGTGTGTGTGTGTGTGTAAATAAATAAATACACAGAGTAGTGTGTTTCCATGGTGACTGGGACCGATCATGGACTATATAGACGGACGACGCGTCTCCTCTTCCTCCCAATGTCCAAAAAGTGAAGCCAAGAAATCCCAGATACGGAAACTGCCGTCTGAAGATCTTGACAATATTAAGAGCCCCATTCTGCGCCGTGGTGGCTGGAGGCGTGGTTTCAAAATCCCGCCTTCACACCCGCCCGAGCCAATCACGTGGCGAGCTCCACCGCGGCTCGTTAGCGTGAGCAACATGGCTGATATTGCCGGTGACACCGAAACTAACCACAACATCTCTATAAATACGTCTCTATTACGCCGACGAGTGACGGTTACAGAACGCTGAAGTTACATCTCCTCTCTTGAAACTGTTCCTGAGCCCCCCGGCTCCACGACCATGTCGATTTTTTTTTTTAGCGTGGCCCCGGTCCAATGCGCTAACATGGAGGGGGCGGGGTTTCTAACCCATTCTGCAGCCAGCCGCCACGAGCCAATGAAGATGTTTTGGCTTCTGCGACGCTGTCGATGTTTATTAAATATGTCACGTTCATGTGCGTTGGAAAATATACCAGTTGCATGGAGATTGATGTCGCGCCTCAGATTTGGCTTCATTTGTGCTCGTTGTCCGACTCTATTTCCGTCTACATTTCCTCAATTTTACGTTAAAACAATATACCGTTTGTGCTTTGAGACAGCAAGAAGTGGCCACGCTTCAGTGAATCCCTGTGTGCATGTGTGAGTGTGAACACAGACTTAAATATGGCCGTAGTAGATGTGTGCCTTTGAGAATGTGTGTGAGTGTGACTGTGTTTGTGTGTCTCCCTGCCTGCGTCTGTGTGTGTGTATATGTGTGTGTGTGTGTGTGTGTGTGTGTGTGTGTGTGTGTGTGTGTGTGTACACTCCCCTTGCCTTTTCTCAGTTCAGCAGAACCTCATTAATTCAGCAGGAATGGAAATCATTTCTGCACAGGAGACAGAAAGAGATGGAGAGGAAGACACGTAGAAGGGTGGGGGTGGTTGTGCTGTTGGCGTGTGTGTGTGTGTGTGTGTGTGTGTGTGTGTGTGTGTGTGTGTGTGTGGTGGTGTGGGCTTGGGGGGGTTATTCAATACTCAAATTTCTTCATTTTTCTTGACTAAAAGTAATTCTATTTAAAAATAACATTTCTGGGGTGAATAGCACAAAGAATTAATCTACTAATCTCAAAGGGAATTCATCGCATATTTGAATGTAATCTTATCATAATTGTGTTACAATTTAGTCATTTGGTTGACACATATGTCCATTAATCTCAGCCTTGATTTATCTCGATGGAAATCCCATAAGGTTTACACAGTATGTTCTTCCACACAAACAAATAGACCGGACAAACAACCAAATATAGCAAACGCCCAGATGGATACATTAATAAAAAGGTAATCTTTCTTATGTAGCGGCAGATCAGAGCATAGCCTCCTCCATCCCTCCCTCTCTCCCCTCCTTCTGCCATCCCTCCATCCTGCAGCCCGCCACCAGACAATATGGAGCAGACAGTAATCTGGCCATGCACTGAAGAGATTACAGCATCCAGCAGAACAGTTCAGCACAGAAGAGAGCAGCTCAGTTCAGAACAGCGTGGCTTTCCTCGCACAGAGTACGAAACTCGAGCCGACACAAAGCAGGAATCTGTGGTCCGTCCAACCAGACTGAGCTGCTCCGACTGGCCACAGAAAATCTCTCTCTGGTCTCTCACACACACACACACACACACTCGCAGCGCGTCGGCTGGTTTGCGCACCCTTCCTCAGTGAAAGCTGACCTTTTCAGAGTGCAGTGCAGTGCAGTGGATCTCTCCATTCCAAATGTCACTTTTTTTTTTACAGAAAAGATGTGATGGAGAGGCGGTGGAGGGTGGGGTGGGGGGACCAGATCAGATGGCGCAGACGGGACGCGTAAGAGGAATCACAGATGTACAGGATGTGAGCATGTCTGAGAACTTTGGGTCGTTTGGATATTTCCGTTTTTCCGCGGACGCAAACATGCACACGCCAACACGCGCCGAAGCTCGAACAAGCACAAACATTCAGTCAATAACCAAACAGATGTGCTGCCCTATTTATCCCCTGAAGTTCATCATGAGAGATATAAATACACTGATCTTAAGGCTTACATGCAGACAGCAGGTTGGAAGTTCACACGTTGCAGTTGTTACTCAGTACATGATGTGGATTTGGGGATTTTCTGGCCTTCTTAGAAGAATTAACCCCTAACGGCAGCCTTTGACACTACGGCGACCTTCAGGCTCACTTACATCACATACACACATTAATATATAACACATATTCTGTACAAAAGATGAACTCCAAGTATAGAAGCATGAGTATGGAGATGGAAATGCTTCACAGTTATACTCTTTCTTTCCAAAAAACTGCTTTAACGATAAACCTCCTGTGAAAGCGATGGTTTGGATGTGTAGTTCGGGGTGAATGAGGTACTTATCCACAGCCAGTATATCGCCTAAAGGACTGACACATGTACTGCTGTAGAAGGGGGCAAGGGGAGAACATATTTTAGCCACCAAAAAGAAAGACCTACAAAAATCAATACCAGTTCAAGAATAAGCTATATTTTGTATTTTCACCGGGTTTACCTTGCTGTGGGACCAATATAGTAAATGTTTTCCAACGAGGATCTGTAGCCGTTATCTCTGCTCTCATCGAAGCCACGAGGCTCCACTGAAAACAGAAACTTGACCTTCCAGAAAACGGTGTAGCTGCTGGTCTACGTCCGCCCTGTCATCGTGTGACTTCTCTTCGTTCGGATTTCACAAACAAAACAGGTCGAGGCAGCGGGGAGACCGTCAAAGCCCCGGTGTCCCGCTAAGTAAAAGTGTCTTTCAATGGAGTCTCGTGGCTTCGGCCAGAGCGCCGATGGATACAAACGCTTCACTTCCTTGTCAGAAATGTCGGCCTCCCCGTCAAGGTAAACTGCTGAATTGCTTCGTTCACACTGAACCGGGGGCGTGCCAAGCGTCATCCACTGGAGATGATCATCACTCTGGATAAGTGCCTCATGCAACTCCACTTGAAAACACCCGAACTATCCCTTTAAATGTAACGCTCTCGCTTCTGGACTTCCGAGAGCTCTATCTCATTACGCCGTCCAAAGTGCTCACTTGTACTCTCAATGCAGCGAGTACAAACAAAACATTTTTGTCTTAGCAGTTCGAGCGAGCCGCTCGCTGTCCTCTCGGGTGAAGAAAAGGGGAAAGTGTGAGGGTGGAACCGAGGGAGCGAGGTGGAGAACAGCGGCGTGTACTCGCGGGCTCGGGGTGAGAGCCGTGAGAAGGGTTCTGTCAAGTGGAAAAGCAGGAGAGAAAGACCCGCGGCCGGAAGATTAGAAAAACTAACGCGATGTTGACTTCAACACATTCGGATGAGGAGGGGAAGAAAGCAATGACCTCAACTTAGCACCTGACAAGTCTTCAGTTCCAACCAAGAAGACAAACGCCGGATGACGGACAGATACAGAGGGCGTGAACACGAGAGTTAAGCCTGAAACCTAAAAGTAAACAAGCGGCTGATTTCAATTATTCTCTATAGGTCTGTCTGCACTTCTGGCGCATTTTGGTTTTCGATACACATGTCAAGGAAACTCTGTAGTACACAGAAGTGACGTGGCCAGCATCTACACACACACACACACACACACTCACACACACACACACACACACCTCTGCAGTGTTAGGGAGCAAAAGAGGAGGCACATAGGTGCAGAGTTAGACAGCTGAGGTGATCGAGGGAAGGACGATACGGATACGATCAGAGAGAGAGAGAGAGAGAGAGAGAGAGAGAGAGAGAGAGAGAGAGAGAGAGAGAGAGACCGAAGAAAATGACGACCGGTGAAAGATGCACCGAGAGCGGGACGAACAGATGACGGTGTAGTAATAAAAAAAAAGGGAGGCGGAGGGGGGGAGTTCTGAAGGGTGCGACGGAGAAGAGAGAGAGAGAGAGAGAGAGAGAGAGAGAGAGAGGAACTGGAGGAGCCAGGTGTGGCAGCAGCCACAGAGGTAATCAGTGGGCCAATGGGGAGTCATTCCACTCAGAGTGAACGGGCTGCCCAAGTACCTGGAATAAAAATAATCATTACACTGCATTAAAGTCACTGTCTGTAAATATACCCTGGGCAGCAGTAAAGCACGCTCACGGTGGCCCCCGCCATCAGGACAGATGCACACCTTAACGCACATGCATGAGCATATGTAAAAAAAATAAATAAATTAAAAAAACACGCGCGCATGCAGAGAAAGCTCAAATGCAAATATTTGTGAGGATGTGCAGCGCGACTCGGGTGAGAGACTCGGCGGCTCCCCTGCTGATTCTGTGCATTTATCCCGTCGTTACAAAGACAGGCTTTTTCTCAGAAACAAACTGTTCTCCAAATATAACTCGACCAGCTCAAAGCACATTCATTATCCCCCCCTATAACTTATAAGTGTTATTTTAGAAACTGTAAAACCTCGACAGAGGCTTGAACTGGATCTCCCTCGCACATTTATTCTGCTTCCCAGTTATTACTGCCTTTGGAAGAGAAAAAAAAGAAGGGGGGGGGGGATTAAGTCTGCATTTAGGTGAATTTGAATTGCAAATAAGGCTTTGTAATTGTTTTAGTCTTTAATCCTAGCAGGGACGGCCTCAGTGTGCCGCAAAGTTGAGACTGGCGAGCATCTCCGGCATTCATCTGAGGAAGGACTGTGTTTGTTTCACCACTCGGTTCAATGAGACTTAATAAGCAGGGTGTCCGATCTGCACCACACACACACACACACACACACACACGCACACACACACACACACACACACACACACACACACACACACACACACACACACACACACACACACACATACACACATACACACACAGAGACACACGCGCTCGCAAACACACTTCTGCACACACGCTTTAACTCATGGGCTCATTGATAGAGCAGCCAGTTTATTTTGGTTGGGAGTTTGGGTGCCCAGCTGGTACTTGAGACTGGTTAGACTGGCAGAGCTGAGCAACAGACAGCAGAAACACACACACACACACACACACACACACACACACATTCACACACACGCTGTGCCAGGGACACACTGTGCCAGGCTGCGACGTTTGCCAGCGACAAGTCTGCCCACTGCCACAAAGACGGGCAGCGGCAAAGGAGAGAGGGCAGTACAAAGTGTGTGCATGAGCGCGTGTGCGAGGAAGAAGGATTGTGCGAGTGGACAAAGACGTGAGGAAGAAAAGAAAAAGGAGTGCCGCGGACTTGTAGAAAACAGGATCGTTGTCGTGTTTAAAAGGATGGAACTCAAACTCAATTGTCCAGCAGAGACGCAGCCGTGACTTGACGGGACGAAGGGAAGCTGAAGTTCCTTTTTTTTGGTTGCAACTTCTCAAAGCAATCTACATTCCCTTTTGCTTTTTAAATGGTTCAAAATCCCAAAGTGACAAGGCACTGTGACATGCACCAGCATGCAACAGGTCGAATAAACCAAGCAGACGGGCGGGATGGGCGAGTAAAAGCTGCGAGCTGGTGGCACGAATGTTTGCTCGCCGAGAAGCAAGTCACCAAGCGCCCGCGATGTGATGTCGTGCGGCCATTTTTTGGGGTTGACCACAACAGTCAAAAAAAGCACCGACTCCACAATCGGCGTGGCGGCAGGGTAACTCACACCTGAAATTGAAACAAGCACTGGAGGTTTCACCACGAGAGTGAGAAAGGTGGTGCGAGAGGAAGCTCCGCTATCTACAAAGACTAACGGCACAAACCGCCGGGCCGCCTCGCACGTCCCGCCTCGCTCTGACACGTTCTGGTGGGTTTTCTCACCGAAGCGTCTCGGAGAATTGTTACCCGACTGCCACGCAAACCGGTGAAGGCGTCCCAGGAAAGAGGCCGCTCTCGGGGCTGGAAGAAGCCCTCAGGAAAAGCGCCGGGGGCTTTGAAGCCAAAGCGTGGAATTAATACTTCCGGGTGCGTCACCTGATGCCAATGGGCCCAAAAATACTTTCCCCGTTTACTTATTCTGGGAAAGAGACATCTGGGAATCAAATGACTTTTTTTTAGGTAAAACAAATGGAGTACGGCCGGCCACTTTAAGCCCTTCAATAGGCTCAGGCTCCTTTTTGCAGCACGTATATGATTTTAATATTTTAAATTTATCTCATTATTATTCAGTGGGTTTGATTTTCCTTCTTGTGTTTTGCATTCAAGGTATTATACAATATTAATGGTGTATTACATACAACTACGGCCTTCAATCCCTGTTTTTTATGTTTAATTTGTGTCTATTTTCCTTTATTGTAATGTGTCGCATCTCTTGCATGAAAGGTGCTATACAAATTAAGTGTATTATCATAAGAAATATTATTGGTATTATTATAATAATTGTTAGCAGGACATATATAAATATATTTTACTATTACAATACGTCCTATGTTACATCTCATCTGTGTGACTTGCTGAGCACACACACATACACTTGTATTACATAAACAGTTCTGCATACGTGTGTACAGAGTTTATTTCTGAGTGACAATCTTGATCTCCGACATCGTGACTCCCGTTTTAATCCATAATCTTGCAGCTTTAAAAGTGTCCTCAGACACTTTCACAGAACGTCCCACTTCTTCATTCCCTCCACCGGCGCAACTTGCCAAACGCTAAATTCCTTGGCGGTCAGTTAACGCGCGCTCCTGGACCCGTACAACGGCAAGCAATCAAGCTCGACTTCGGAAAAAAAAAACAACCTCAAACTTGTCTCATATTATGTTCAGCACGGCAGCAGATTTAATTTGAGGACTGGGCGGTAAAAAGAATGAAATGGCTTCACAACTCCCAGAGTGAACCAACAGGAGTGTGTGTTTAAGAGATAGGTTTCGCTCCCCGGGACCTGCCTGACAATCCTCGTAACCATCGTCAGTGTTTTGGGCCTAATGAGGAGCGGCAGTAATGGAGCGCTGCTCCGGGCTTCGCTCTGCAAGGGGAGAACAGGGAGCTTCTCGGGCAAGTGAAACGCTCACAAAAAGTTACCTTCCATTGTTGGACCATTATACCGGGTTGGGCGGCCCCTCTCCCCACATAGTCGAGACACAAAGTTATAAAAACACACAGTCAGCAAGTCGCCAACGTAAGCAGAAGCAGAACACAGCAGAAGCATCGTAATTGCAGTAATTTATGCCATTTTGTTCTCTTTACACAATGGATAAATGGATAATGTAAGTGGATGTGGTTTGGGAGTCGCTAGTGTCGGTGAACTTCAAAGAGAGAGCGAGAGAGAGAGAGAGAGAGCGAGAGAGAGATGTGTGAGCACAGCCAGGAGAAAACACCACAGACGAGACGCCACAGACAGAAACACCTCTGGCACGGGAGGTCGCCCTTGAACTTCCAACCCCCTTACAAATTGCTCACTTCAATTCTCCACAGTAAACTGGTTACAGTCGAGGCAAACAAGTGATGAATGCTGTTGTTCTTTTTTAAATTATTGAACCATAATCTATTTCCTGGAAAGGACTAAGCCGAAACAGAATTGGCAGCAGTTCACCTCCTAGTTTCTTCTCCGGGAGAGATAAACAAATGCCCTGAGGAGTTCCTACTATTTCCCAGAAATGTAGTATTCATTTAAAGCATGCGTTAGAATTTTATGGATGATGATGTTGCAACTAAGAGGGCATTCATGGGTAACTGGGTTAGGGAAATTAAATGGGACTGGGGTTGGAAATCTGCATGCAAGGAGGGGAAGTGAACGCTGCAGGGTTTTCTTTGGCTTTCTGCAATAACTTTGCTCGGGCTTTGCTCCGTCTAGCGACATGCGGGACGCAGCTCGTACCAAAACTCAGATAAAGTATGAAAAAGGCGGACTTAAAAGAAAAGTCCCCAGCGTCGCCTCTTTCTTCCTGCACGCCGATGCAACCCCCCCATCCTCCTCTCCCCACCTCCCTCTTCTCCAACTCCTTCCTGCTTCCCGCCTCATGTGTCCTCCTCGTCCCTCCCGCCGCTCGTCTTCCTGTCCCTGATTTGTTGTCTCCATCTGTCCGTCTTCATGTCCGTCTCTGTCGAACACAGATCCAGGAGCTCGCGCTCGCGGGAGTCGAGATCAAATGCTAAACCGCGGCATATTTTAAGCTCGCCCGGAATGAACCTGTGAGGGAGGGAATCATAAACAATATTTGATCTTCCGCTTCTGTCACTTCCAGACCTCCAGCCGAACACACACACACACACAGCTTGAGGGCAGCACTTTCAGGCTTTGTTGCTTCCCTCAGATAGGAAAAAAAAAAAAAAAAAAAGAAGGTATACACACACAGACCGAAGAGCCAACTGGCCCTTTTCATTTAGAGACGGCAGCGGCGGTAAACAACGGCACACAAAGACAGCGTCATCGCGCTCGACGCCCGTCTGCCGGCAGCCCGCACTCCACGCGCCGTTTGATATTAAAAGACGACACGGACGCAAACGGAGGAGGTGAGGGGAAGGTGGGAGGAGGGAGGGATTGAAAGACAGATAGAGACGGACAGAAATGGAGACACGACGTTGTGGCATGCCGTCGGTGTGTGGGCTATATTTAAACGGAGCAACGGCCAGGAGAATGAAAGGAGACATGGCCGTGCCAACGCTGACTCCATTCCTCTGCTGCCTCTTTTCTCTCTCCATCCCTCCATCCGTACCTACTCTGCCTGTGTTATGGGTGTTATTATTATTCCTGCATGTCGTCATGTCGCCCCCGCTTCTCTCCTTCCCCCGAGCAAGAAAGCGGGCACTGCTGGCACCCAGCCAGATTACCCAATCAATCTCCTCTGAGAGAGGGGGAGGGATGCGAGAGGAGAGGTGGCGGGAGGGAGGGAGGGAAGGAGGGAGGGAGGCAAAAGGAGAGAGGGGGAGGATCAGAAAGAGAGCATGGAACAGAGAGGAAAGGAAAGAAAGAGCGACGGGGGGGGGGGGGGGGGGTGAAAAAGACCTGAGAGGAATCGAAGCAGGGAAAACAGTGCAGGATGAGTAAATTCTGTCTTTCAAAAAAAAAAGAAAAAAGAAAAAAGAAAAAGGACAGAGACAAAGACAGCTATGAAAGGAAAGGAAGGGCTTCAGCAGACGTGTGGCGGTAAAGTAAGGCGAGTGAGCACCTGGTGCGGCAACACAGGGAGTTGCGGGGATGGAAAACACACACAAAATCACACACAAAGCCCAGACAAAGGCTCGGCCATCAACGGTTGTTTACAGAGCGCAGCTCCTCCCCTCGTGCCACCTGTTACTGTGGACCAGCCGAACAAATGTTTAACCCTCTCAAAGAATCCCCGGGCAACAGCCAACAGAGCACCTCCGTCCACCTCTCCGTCTGCACGCTGCATGCTGGGAACACGGCACATTAAAGGGCTGCAACTTCTTCTTCTTCCATTGTTTTTATCCCCTTCCACGTTCATTTATTAAAACAATTAGCCGTTTCTTTAATCGGCCGATGGACAGAAAATTTGGATTGACGATTGATTGATTTTTTTTTTAGGGAAAACTGCTTGTGTCAGCAAATGAAATGTGGAGATTTGCTCCTTGTGTTGTTTCTAACGAAAGAAAACGTCATATCTTTGGGTTTTGATCGGACAAAACAAGACATTTGCTGACGTCATCACCGCTCGCTGTCTGGGAAATTGTGACGGGCATGTTGCACTACTTTCTGACATTGTGTGGACTAAGTGATTATTAATAGGTGATGAATATATTAATTAGTAATGGTTGCGGCTCTAAATTCATTCAGTCTACATATATCTGCACACAACCCCTTTTTGCAGAGTCCAATACGGCGTATTCAGATGAGGGCGATACGTCAATTCATATCTAATAAAACGATATTCATTCCCATATACAATGTTTTCTGGTTATTCCAAAAATGAAAAGTCTCTGAATTAACCACATAGTGAAGCCTAATTGTGTATTTCATAATTGCGTTCAGAACTTGAGTGCAAAGTGAACACTTGTAAGTGAAATTGTAGAAAATGATTGTTCAAATATGTCCATCTATAGATTTTTATGTCGTAATTATCATATTGAATTACCGCCCAGACCGAGTTAAGATTGCGCATCGAGAATTTGATCAAAAATAAAGAATTTTTCAATTTACAATGACATGAAAGACAACCTCATCGAGCTCTCCTTTGGGAAGCTTGAACCAGAGAATGTTTAGTGCAGCTTCGGAGAAGACGTCTCGATGCCCTTATTTGACTCTTTCCATCTCAACAGTCACGACAGTTCTCGTCAGCCGGCGGAGGGCCGAGTGCCGAGTGCCGTCCGTGAAGCGCTGCGACGTGAATGACGCACTTGTGGCACTAAATCTGTGACACTCCGCAGGCGGTGGACCCGGATTGGCACGAATCGCAGATGTTCGGGGTTGCAACCTCTGGCCGGGGCGAAGCAAAATGTCTGCAACAACAAGGCCGAGTGTATCAACTCCTGAAAGACTGTTTGTCTGTGATTGCAAGTGCGTGCATGAGTGTGTGTGTGTGTGTGTGTGTGTGTGTGTGTGTGTGTGTGTGCAGCGAAAACAGAGACTCATTCTTCCGCCTGCTTTAATGTGAGCAAGAATATATGTGTGTGTGTGTGTGTGTGTGTGTGTGTGTGGAACGAACGTGCCTCCTCGCTCGTCAATATGTATGCTTTCTTCATCACAAAAGCTCTCGTCCTTTAATCATTAATATTGAGTTACTAAAGACGTGCCATGTTCTGATAATCAAACACGTCTCCTCAACAAAGTGTTCTTTTGAGGAACATCCAAATTCGAGCAGAAAAAGAGGGGCCGCGAGACGCCCGGATCTCTTTTAGGAAATAAACATGATGAAACGGCGGCGTGAAGAGGAAGGACAGAAACACAACTCCGACAATTAAGGCGACAAGAGAGACCACTTAAATTACTTTACAGGGGTACAAGAGTGTCCCGGCTCTTTATGATACCGTATCATCTCGCTTCACTTTGAGACTTTTTTTTTGTGTGTGTGTGTGTGTGTGTGTGTGTGTGTGTGTGTGTGTGTGTGTGTGTGTCTTGCATGCAAGTGCGGGTGTGTGATTGGCACACAATGTTCGAGTGTTTACGCGCGGGTTTTTCGAGTGGCTATGATAGCAGAATCGCCATCCAGGGGTGAAGCCAAGCAGCGATCCAGCCAGTCGGAGGCCTCCAGTTCTGGGAGCGCGGCCAGGGCTCCAATCCCACCACATTCCCCTGGATTAGCTGTCAACCAGTCCCCCAGATCTGAGGATTAGCACATTATATACCATTATCTTTCCCAAACTGGAGAGTCCACAAAGTCTACATCATCGCTCACAATGGGGGCCAGTAGGACAGAGCCGAGGAAGAGGTGCCTTCAAAAAAAAACAAAAAAACGGGCCAAATGGAGCCAAACTGGGCCGAGCCAAACCAAACCTGTAACTGACGCTGTACGCGCGTTGCCGAGCGAGCACTTTGGTTCCAGGAAACAAATAAGCCGACTGCGTTTTTCTAAATGTCACTTTTATAGCACGGCAGCGCGCCGCGATTTTTTCGCGACACCACAACAAACGTGGCGTGGCCAGCGGAGAGGCCGCAAATGATAAATAAAAATCGAACATTAACAAAAAAATCAAGAGCAATCTGGCTTCATCTCGCGGCGCATTCCTCGCTCCCCGCGACGACGCGCGTGTGCGGCTCCTGGGAGCCGTGTTGTTTTTCACTCTGTGATCCCGCGGGTGAGGGTGGGGGGGGGGGCGGTGACCAGCGGGAATGAGGAGCCGTTATCAGCAAGGGGCCTCGCGATAGAGACTTGATCAGGCCGCTGGTCTGCGGGGACCGAGGAGCCAGAGTTAATCAGAGAGAGACAGACCCTTCATCACCCCGGGGATTCACACGCCTCGACCCTGACACTCGCTTTTCCCTCTCTCTGTCACGCAAACACACACACACACACACACACACACACACACACACACACACTCCCCGTAACAGTCACAAAAGCATGTGCGCTCACACACACAAACCTTTTACTGTTACCTGTGCCACACCCTCTGAGCGTGAACACACACTCAACGGTTGACTGTCACTTTGGGAGGTGAATCTTAAAGAAAGTTACAATCAAAAAAGGAGGGGAAAAAAAGCACAATATTACTGTATTATATTTAAATAGCATCACTAAAAAGCAGCGGCCCCCTGGGTCAGTCATTACTAACTCACGCCGTGCAGCCAAACACTGCTTAGAGAGAGAGAGGCATCGCTTTATATGGAGACAGCGAACACATGAATCAGCATGAAGGTGTGTAAACAAGATGCACAGGACACCTGGAACATTTTCTAAAACGTAGAATATTATAACTCTTTAATGATGAATATTAGTGCCGCCAACAGATTTGCCCTCTCAGACAGACACGCACCTCACACACTCCAACTTCCTGAACTTGAGCCGGGGGTCGAAGGTCGAACAACACCGTCTGATTCCTTGAACTACCGCACGCTAATGTTGTTTGTCTGGTACAGACGAGCTCGCCTCGCCTCATGGTGTCCTCGTTCCCTCCGATATATCACCTCCAGCAGCGCAGTTTAAGTCTTTGTTTCGCTCCGTCGTCAAATATACAGCGGCATTAGTGACCCTGACTGATTTACGCCGCCACGAGACTGCAGCGCTTTTTGAAATGTGTCTTTTTTACGGCGGCAGAATTTGAAGCGTGATGTTCAGCCATATATTGACCTGGGCCTGTCAAACCGGAGCCGTTAAAGAGCTGACACGCAGGTATCCAGCTGGCCTACCTCTGGAGAAAGGTGTAGGAAATTATATTGCATTTAGATTAATTAGACACAGTTGTCAGATTTAATTAACAACTAGGTTTAATTAACCATGTAATTAATCTTATGGTGGTCCGACACATGCACACACACACACACACACACACACATGCATAGGAGCGGAGTAGACTCGCGCCCCGCGCGCACACACATGCGTAGTACATGCACAACAAATGTAATCTGTTCAGCTGACAAGTGCGCACACTTTTGCTGTCAACCCTCATAAGAGAGTTCGACTGAATGGGTGAATGGCTGTGGGCTGAAATGGTGAGAATAGCACCTCCAAATCCATTTCTGGGTTCTCTGCCGCCCAGGTGGAACGATAATCTAGTGGTTGAGGCCGTCCGTCCAGTCCTGACACCCTAACGCCCGTGTGATCCTTATCCAAATACGTCTCGGGCGACGCGTCGTGCGGACGGGCCGAGGAGGAGGACGTTCGCGCTAAAGTGCAGAAATCTATTTCAAACCCAAAGTGACACCCGAGTGAGTCACTCCGTCAGGCCCACAATCACATCAAGACGGTCATTTGCAAGAATAGGAGCTGGGCCAACGAGGACTTTCAATTGTAGTGGATCCACTCACACACAGCCTGTGTGTGCGTGTGTGTGTGTGTGTGTGTGTGCGTGTGTGTTCAATAGGTTACTGATCGACTACACCAGCTCTCCAGAAGATGAGAGGGTCAAGAGGGCCGCAGACGCTCACCTTTCATCGCCCGCCCAGCTCCCTGCAGCCACAACCGGAGTGGCTTGTCCAGCTCTAAATGTGTCCTTTGTGTACATGTATTGTTTGTGAATGTGTGTGCGTGTTAATGTGCTTGTGTGATCAGCCAGCTGCTTTATGTGCCGTGACCTTTGCCGAAGCCTTGAGTGGACTAATAAATAGCCAGCCAGCGCTGTGACCCTTCACCTCAGGCCGACAGTTTGGCCCGAGACCCGAGGGGTCAGGGGTCGGCGTTTGAGGAAGTGCCGCCAGCAGCTGAGCCCCACGGGTTCGGCAACAAACACAAAACAAACAAAAAAAACATGGCGAACCAAGCCCGGTCACGTGAAATGAGGCAGAAATGGCACGAAGGCTCTGGATTAGACTCTTTTTTTTTTTTTTTTTAAATTCCAAGACGGGAAGTCTAAGGGCTTTCCCATGAAATATAGAAGCGGTGTTCATGGGCGTTGCATTTTTTAAAAGCACGCTACGTCAGACGTCTGGCTCGGAGGCTGTCCCGTGCCGAACACAGGGCTGCAGCGGGCCGAGCAGACGTGTCAAAACAAGAACCGGCAGCGCTATCGCAGGCGGAGCAGTCCCATCTCTCCGACGCACACCCTGCGTGTGCTCGTGTGTCCATGTGTGCGTGCGCGTGCGTGCGTGCAGGCGGCAATTTTGTGCCACTGCTCGTACACAACTGGAGGGTTGGTTAAGTTCACTCACATAGTCATGGAAAGCCTTGGCCTCGCTGGAATGTTCACATGTCTCCCTCCGGTCCGGGGCAGCGCAGTACAGATCCCAGAATACACTGTGCACACAGGACAAGAGAGCGAGTTAGACACGGTGGATCCAGAGACACGTTGTGTCCCCGTTTTGTGTGTTTGTGATGGGGAGATGGTTGAAATGAGGACCAGTTAGTGTGGTGAGGCGAAATAGTTAAAGTGCACTGATGGAGGTATAATATACATGAAAAGGACGCAGGGATAATACTCAAATATGATCTTTTATACCGTTTTTTTTTCGACGTAATACAAATACATTTTTCAGTTTCTTGAACAAAGCAAGACAATCATCTCTGAAACGGCATTCACAAGAGGGTCTTTTTGGGAGTCGATGGAGGTAAAGTGACTCACCGCACACTGGGAAACTCGTGTCAGTATCGTTTGTTAGTTTTATTTATTAAAGCACGAGTCCAAGTGTGGCAGCAGCATTAAATACTACCTTGTCATAAGCAGAAAAACAAGAACTTTGCAGAAATAAAATAGATTGGAAGACAGTCGGAGCACAAGTTGGATTTACTATGAGTGTGTGTCCGGGAATCATTTTTGCTTACCAAATAAAATCTGATTAAAGAGCATGTAAACAGGTACTGTAAGTAATTGGTTTTAACTGTCTATGCCTGTCACAATAAAAACTATTGTTTGATAACACATTGTCCCAAAAATAATAACAAGAAACAATATATTTGTCCTTTTAAGATCGTAAAAATACACCAATAGAGTGATAATATACTAGCATAATGATGCAAGAACACATTTAATTGTTAAGAATATTTGGAAATTGGAGTGTGAAAAATAATTGAAATATAGATAAATAAAACACAACCAAAACAATGTATAAATGGACTCTTGTGTTTTTTCAAGCTCAACAAAAGTGATCAAAGAGGTCATGTCCATACAGTATATCGGACAATAATGCAAACAAAACAATTATCATAACACTTTTTGGACATTTTGGACATTATGCATACATCATACAGAACAAAAAGTCACACAGGTACAACTCACAATTGGTGATGAATCTTGTTTTTTTTGTTTCATTGTTGGGTGAAAGGGGTCCCATGATAATTTTCCAATGCCCAAGTTCACACAGATATATATATTGCTTGCTTTGTCGTAGACCCAACAATATTTTGTTTACTATCACAGAGAACATTGAGAACCAGTATCCATTCACTTTTGCCACCACAACAACGTCCTTTTTTTCTTTAAAGATTATTTCAATGAATTGCTCTTAATTCCCTTTTCAATAACAGACGAGGCCTTTCAGCTCTACTTTACAGTGTTTTAATCTAAAAGCTCTAGACCCAGTATTGGATAACAAGCCCTATTAAGAAGCCCTTTAAAAACAGGGCCCCTGTACAGTCCGACTCTCGCTGGCCTCCACACACACACCTCCAGTCCTCCAGAGAGCTTTTATCCGGGAAGGACGGGTCACCAAACGTTCCTCTCAATCTGCCCTGGCGACCTGCAAGTTATTGACCAATGAGCTGTGATTACGTTACTTACTGCCCAATCAGCCGTTCTCATATTAGTTAATTAGACCAATCCCGCTCCTTCGGGGCAGCAGGGGCCACCAGGTCCCACTCCAAATGGGCCCTTAATTACTGCACTGAAATGAAGTACCTGCTAAGCCGATCCACATTAAGGACTTCTACTTCTTCAAGATATTGATTTAATGGACAGCGTCGACATATATAACAAAACCGCTGAAGCCATTCTTGCTGTCATTTAAAAAAAGGTGCAAATAAACCGTTACGTGCGTTCTTTGTGCCGATGTCGGGGACGGCCGTGACACTTGATTTGACGGACTGAGAAATGGAGCAGAAAATATGAGCTGATTGCCCGTAAGTGTCAGAGAATCACTCACGAGCATCCTGTCACATATTGGTCATTTTTCACTGAACAAGTAGTTTGATTTTCATGGCTCAGTGCTTATCGTCTCCTAAATATGGTTATTATAAAACATCCCTGATCGCTGATCTGCACTCTCACGCGTGTTCTTTGGAGTTATTTGAGTGAGTTTGAGTCATTTGTGTTATTTCAAGACGGCGAGAAAAACAAGAGTAAAAACAATAGGTGTCCCGAAAAATCAAAAATAAAAAAAAAAGGTATTTGAAACCTCGTCGGCACACGACAGCAACCTCTCAAAGCGTGTGAACTACAATAGAAATGTGTTGGTGAAGTATTTAAAGATTAAAAGACAGAGTTGGTGCCCCGAGGCGTTCAGTGAACACCGAGGTCCCCTCTGGACAAGGAGGGCGCTGAAGGAACAGAGAGGGACTGTTCAAAAAAAACAAAAAACGCCGGCGAACACATATGGTGCGCGTGTCGCGCTGCCCTTCTGTCCCCTGACAATAAAGCCGGTGTACATTATCATATCTATCGGTTGGTGTTAAAGAGATTGCTGCTCCGTCAGCAGCGAGGGGGCGGACGGGAAGGAGGAGGAGGTGAGGGGGGGGGGGCTCGGCCATCGCAAATCCAATCAGCTCTCAGGGAAATGAAACGAAACGCAGGTTACAGTTTGTTGCCCGCAAAAAGATACAACCAGGTACAGGTGCGGAGGGGGGAAGAGGGAGGAGGGGAGGACCGGGGGAGGGTGGAAAGGTGATCCAACATCTCGCGGCCTGTGAAGTCTGAAATATATTGCGGTTTGAGCAAGCTGACCTGCTTCTGTCTGAGCCACGCGGTGGGAATCTCATTCTCTCGGCTGCGCTGCGTAATCTGAAACAGGATCGCTGGCGGACGAGACTGAGCGCAGAAAGCAAGACTTTCATTACTCCCTATCATTTTAGGCGATTGACGCGGGGCTCTGTAGAGTTACAACCGAGCCATTAGGTGCGAAAAGGTGTTGGATCAGCAGGCAGAATTACTCTCGTGTACTAATCAGGGGGAGGGGTAAGGAAATCCATTTCATCTATGACACCATCTGATGGACCACTGGGACTGAATCCAGGCAAAGTCTGGATGGGACGGTTGCTAGCTCGGATTTGACAATCCCACCCACATTTCCAAGGAAAAAGCTCTCGTCATAGTTGTTGTCTCTTTCTTTTCGGAGACAATAATCTTCAGAAATGATCTGGGAAGTCAAAATGTGCAGTTAATTAGCAACAGCAATCTGAGGGAAATCTTGTACTCTGCACACCCTTGTAATAGTAAATGTTCTATCCAATTATCTAATCATTTCAATCTAATCATCTCATCATGGGAAGCTCTTTATGGTATTATGGGTAGCAACCGATGGTATTTGAGACACACAACTCTGTATAGGAGGAAACTTAAACCGCTCCTACTTTGAAGTCCCAGGAGGAGATTTAAATTGCAGGTCGGAGTCATGCAAACTCCTTGTTTTTCATTCATTCAAATGAGAAATGAGGCTAAAAAAAACATAGGAGCTGGCACACACACACACACACGCACACGCACACACACACACACACACACACACACACACACACACACACATTGTATCCAGAACAGAGGAGGAAGGGATTAGCGACCAGCCGTCCAGAAGAAGACAATTACTAAAATTAAATGCCATCATGATAATTGTTTGCAATTAACTGTGGCCTGACAAAGCCAGTGGTTACAATGCGCTTTTCCATTATAATAAGGAGTGTAAACAAAGACACATAGGGACACATAGGGCTGCTGGTTGCAGGTCCACATAAATCCTCCGTGCGTCTTCAACCAGTGAGTCAGGAGAGACGGAAATATACATCAAGACCGAGATGGAAACAGCTGGAGATAAGGAGTCCAAAGAAAAGTTTCAGAGAGCCGGCCACGCTGCTTCTTATCAGAAGAGCCTCCTCTTAAGGGGGGGGGAAATGCGGCAATCAGAGAGCGGAGGCGGGGAGACGCAAACCCTCCAGTTGTCTTTATTACCTTGACATCCGCCATCGCTCTGGGAGCAGCAACACCACCGTGCCATGTAAATCAGCAACGCTCCCTTTGGACTAATAAATAGAAACACAGTGACGGCTTAAGAGGAGCCGAGGATAAAATGAAGTTGTGCGTGTGTTTGCCGAGATGTTCACACGCGCAGGTGGAGGAAACTCCTGCATTGAGGTGCACGGCGGAGACTTCAGAGACCTTCCGGCTCAGCCGAAGACTAAGTGGCCGTTCACACGGAAGTGAAGTGGCATCGCAAAATTAATCCACGCGCTGTTGCAAAATCATAGGTGTTGCTGGGAGCTCGGTGATGTGGCGAATGCTAACGCTCTTTGTCTGTTAGCGGTAAGCCTGTTACATCTACACGTCTGCAGGCTGCATCTCTTTTTGTGGAGCAGAGGTCATAGAAAATGACATGAGACTTCACGATAGCGTCTTCTGTTCTGGATTTACTTTGTGGAAGTGAATCCGCTGATTTCAACAACCAAATTGAATTTGGTCTGAAATTCTGCTTTTTTTTTTTTTTTTTAAAAAGGTGACGAAACTAAACCTTAATTCTTCTGAATTGAACGTCTTTTAAAGGAGTTTTCCGAAAGAGTTGAGATTTTTTTCCCTGGATATCCAAAGGACACACAGGTCAGATTTTCCGTTCCGCTAGAAATGGATTTGAATATTCTACAATGTCGGAGGAATGGGAGGGACAGGAAAACCTCCCTTTTCCTCCGACTTCACACTGTCGCTGCATTATTCCAAGATGATTACTACCATTGGTGGCCTTGGAGGCACACCTCCTTTAATTAGTCTTTTGTTTTGTTGCATTATCATAGCAGTTTGTTAACAAGTGAAACCCGATACAGTGAACACAGTGCACTGCTCCTTTTGAATTAGCTGAATTGACTGTATTCCTGTTCCCTATCGGATTTGATTTAGATGTAACAGCTCGGCGATGGCCCCGTCTCCTACGTCGAAACTCGACGAGGGGGCTGGAGTTGGTATTTCTAACAGCTGCTCCGATTTACGATCTGAAAGATGGATGAATCAAGCAAAGGAGAGAGTGTTGGAGGAGAAAGAGGTGGAGAAGCCTCTCTAAAACCTGTGCGTACCAAGAGCCGTCTAGACATTTAGGGGCAGAGGACGGCTGCACTCGCACTGTTTTCTCTGCCCCTCACAAACGGAAAAGAATTTCAGCTAGAGGCGATCTCACAGAGGATCCCTCGACATACTGTTGTTGTGCTGAGGTTTTCATGTGTGTGTATGTTTTGTGTCTTGGGGTGAGGGGTGTGTGTGTGTGTGTAGAGGGGAGGGGAGGGGGGGGGATTCAGTGGCCATCCAGTGAAAACTGGTTAAAGCAATCGATTTGGGGATAAGGAGGAGACAACTAGCAGCAGCCAATAGAGAGGGAGCTAATGACACAATCAACACCTGCAGCCCTCGCTGAGCCTTTTCTTTATCCTTCCACCCATAACAACAGATGTGGATGAGTGACCCCCACCGCCGGGCTCTCTCTTCCTCCCCCAACATCCCCCTCCCCCTCCTCCCCCCATCCCATCCTTACAGCCAACGCCATCCTACAGGAAACAGCCACAGGAGCAGAGACAGGAGGGAAGAAAACCCCAGTGAGGTGCTGAGGAAGGGACGGAGGGGGCGGGGCTAGGGGTGGCGGCGGGGTCGGGGTCTTAGATTTGGCTGTTTAACACAAAAGAGGCTGGAATGCAAAGAGTTAATCCGTTCGGGGGTCTCTCTTCCGCAAACAAAGGGACAGGCCTCCAGACAAAGGTTGAGGGAGGGGGAGCGAAGGGTGAGGGATGAGGGAGGTTGGTGGCTTTCCTACCATCTGGAGCTTTTGTTTTGGGGGGGGGGGGGGGGGAGGCTGGAGGTTGGGAAGGGGTGTGTGGGTGGGGGGGTGGGGGGGTCTCCGCCCATCCAACCCCACCGGCGGCCGACCCCCGGACCCCACCCCCAGTGAGTCTCCACGTCCACGTGCTGTGTGGCCCAGACAGACGCCCCTCAGCGAGGTCATACTACACCGGAGTCCTGCCCCGCTCAGCCTGGCTAATCATCAGCCTCCACTCCAACTGCTCCACGCACACACGAGGTCATCTCCCACACTCTGCTAAAATATTTCAATGCAGTCAGAACACTCGGCTTCCCTCTCTCTCTCTCTCTCCCTCTCTCGCGCTGACACACACACACACACACACACATTGAGCCAGTCTCCCTGAGCCCTCTTATTGGTTCAGGCGGAGGCGAGAGCAAACCTACGCTGCGCTGTATATTTGTGTATGTCATCCTGTCAGCATTACTGGTAGCTGTCCAATCGAGAGCTGTCAGGTTGAGAGAAGCCAGGCTCTTTAAGGACCATTATGAACCGTGTCAACAGGCTGCACAATTACAACACACACTGGGGCCAGAGAGGATGAATGAATGAAGCCGCATGTCCGGGTTTATTACACAGGGCCGGCCGGGGGGCTTTGGGGATGAGCAGGGTAGCTTGAATGACAAACAAAGCGGGCCCTGTCAAACCTCTTATCCTGGCTCTCTTTGCCCCTTGTGCTGCCTTGCTTAGGATTCAGCCTCTCAACCTCCATGCCTGTCTGCATGCTTGATTCTTTGTCTGCATCTTTTCCTTCCTCGTCACTGCCCCGTCCGCTCGCTCGCCTCTTTGCCTTGAAGTTGGGTTTTCTCGCTCTTGGCCTGACGACAGGAAAGAGGGGGAATCCGACATTTGGGTGTTCCCGTTCCTTCTAATTCAGACACGCACGGTGTACGTGTCAGGCCGTAAGCCCACTGACCCGGCCGGAGAGAAAACAGATTTGTTTAAAGATACAGAAGGAAAACGTGGAAAAACCAACGTCAGAGCCTCGTTCGTTTAATGGAGCATACGGTTTAAAAGTCTCAGAAACTTGACGATGGAGTAGATGTTTTCAGACTGAGAGGAGGCGTGGCGGGACAGACTTGAAGCAAAGATGCTATACGTGAGGGGAAAGAGAGAGGTGGTGCTCTAAAAACAACAGGAAGCTACATACGTCAAAGATGGCACTCCCATCTCGAGGAATTTAGACCACACAGACGTGTTGGATATATTTGTTGATTCAATGTGACTGACTGGAGCTTTTGAAGGGTGTCACTACCCCCGATGGCATTCGCAAACAAACGGACACAAAAAACTTGCCTGGGCATAATTCTGTTTTTAAGTCTTTATCAGAAGTAATCCAGTAATTCAAAAGTAATACAGTGATAGTACATTGAAAAACAAGCTGTATTATGCCTTTAATGGTGCCAACGACACGCTTATACGGCCTGCAATTGAAACAATATCAACATAATAAGACATGGAGCCTTGATTTTGTCAGAACTAGTGTGACAGAAGATCTGTCTCTGATTCTCACTTTGATTGAACAGTGTACACTTTGATGGGAGGTTTAAAAAACTAAACCAAAAAAATCAGTTCTGCTTAAAAGGAAGGCAAGTCACCTCACTTGTCAATCAGAGGGATGCCAGAATAACAGCACTTGAACATGTGTGAGATAATCTACTTAGCATTCCCTGCAAATTACTGTCCCTCTCCACCATTGCACATTATTTTAGACCATCAAGTATAATTGTAAGCTGTTAAAGTAACGTGTGTGTGTGTGTGTGTGTGTGTGTGTGTGTGTGTGTGTGTGTGTGTGGTCAAGGGAGAGAAAGAGCAAGAAGATGAGCATGTACATACCACCACCATGAGTGTAAAAATCCTGGCGGTTCCCCGAGTGTGATGTTCTTCTCCCATCGGATCTGAGAGGAAGAGAGGAGTGGAACAGAGGACGGAGGAGAGGAGACAGAGGAGGGAAATGAGACATTTGACATGCCAGCATGTTTTATGCATATCGAAATCGTTTGGCTCAACTGTCCTCCCGACTTTAGACCGACAGCGATAGTCGGACAGAGGAATAGGCCGACGGCAGCGAAGTGCAGTGCAGCGCTGAGTTGGCGGATAAGGAACTGAGGCTGTTTTGAAGCAGCGGCCCTCTCCACTGCCCTCACAAACCAGCAGAGCTCCTGCCTGTATCTGGACACCGCGATAAGATCCATTGAGAGATAGCAGACCCTGCTGCCTGCTTCACACACACAGTCCTACTGACCTGACTCCACACACACACACACACACACACTCACATAGTCATACATACATGATTCACCCGAGTCTGTGAGGGCAGCATGACAGCAGCAAGATTTGTCTTTGTTTTTTTGTACATTAGATTCCAGCTTCAGATTTCTATTAAAGTGTCTATTCTATAGATTTCCCCAGTGCAGTTTATAGTGATGTGATGTGCCGTAGGTGGGTTGGGCTTGTTGATTTAATGCTGCTAAAGAGCTGAGTGCTGCACTGTGCAGGAGAGCACATAGAGTGGCAAAGTCCTCTCGGGGACAGAAGTCTATTGTGTGTATACTATAAATATGAGTGTGTGTGTGTGTGTGTGCCTCACTGAAGAGGAACAGAGGCTAATTGAGGTAGGAGAGTCCAGGTGATAGCGCTCTCATTAGATGAGCAGGTGTGTGTGTGTGTGTGTGTGTGTGTAGGCCTTCAGTTTACCTGCGAGGATAGAAGTCCCTTATCTATTGAAACATGTCTGTGTTTTTCTTTGTGTGCACGTGCGTGTGTGTGTCTGTGTGTGTGTGTGTAAAAGAGACCGGGAGGTACATAGGTGTTGAAGTTGAGAGATCTCTATGCAGTGCAAAGAAAACATCATTACGCCTTCAACAACACATACACTGGATTAAGCAACAAAAAACACAGAAACGCAGGAGAAACACATTCCTCAATTTGACGACACGTATGCAGCATAAAGAAACACTGGAAATACAGACGTGGAACAGAGACACGCTGCAAACCGTACAGAACGATGCTTTACGTGACATCCTGTTTAACAAACCTGTTTTATGTGACAATAAAACAATGTTTATTTCAATGAATCTATTAGTCTATTCACAGATTATTATGTTAATAGTTGATTTGTCATTTTTAGTTATTTTTCAAGTAAAAAAATCAAATGTTTCTGCTTCTAAAATGCTGGGATTTTATGCTTTTCTTTGTCATTATTTTAGTAAACAGTATCTCTTTGTATTTCAGACTAACACAAATTAAATAAAACAAACTATTTGAATGCATCGTCTTGGGGTTATATGGGAGATAATGTATATTTATACTTTCTTGTGGTATTTTTTTTGGATTTATCAAGATTAAACGTCAGGTTAACCGATAATCAGTAAGCAATTGTCCTCTTACTTGCTTTTTCCAGACCAAAGTCGAGAATTTGCTTTCACACTTTTCCATTGTGTTGTGTTTGATTCGCAGCGTGTCGATATTCACGGTTCATTTCTGCTCTTATGCATGTGTATCTCCCTAAATGTGCCGTGTTGTGTTTATTTGCAGCAATTTATTTTATGTGTAGTCAAGAAAAAGTGAAGATTTTTATTCCATTTCCATGTGCTTTCTTTAGTTGCAGTGCATTGAGCGCTCCCAGCCACCGTAGCGTGGAGAAACAAGCAGGAGAATAAACAGCGAGGAGATTTAACAGGAAGTTAATAGACAGGAACAGAAGAAAAAAACGGCAGATGATCAACGAAAAGAGAGGATTACAGGAAAAATACAAATCAAAGCCAGGAGTGGGTGATCAGGTTTTGTGTGCTTTAAGAAAGATCTGGAGAACGTTGACTGAGTGCCAACGAGGTAACCCAACACGCAGACGAGTACGACAAATCATGTCTGTTTGCAACCTTTCTTCAAATACTCATGAAAGCACATTTTATTGCCGCGTGAAGGGGAAAAGGTGAAAGGTCAGGCTGCTGTGTTTGTTTGGATATCTACCCATTAGCGTTAGTCTAATTCAAATGTCTGACTCTGACCACAGAAGACAGCAGAACACAAACGACGCTGCGGCTGAAATAAACAAAATCATTAAGCAATGTACGGTTGCGGGCGCAACATTTGGAGACAACTGGCGTCAAATTGACTTAGCAGTCTTTGCATGCATGCCTCGTGGACACGGATTGTTTGCGTGCATTTGTGTGTATGTTGTTCTAATCCCCGTCTGTGTATGTTGCTTGAATTCTAGTTTGAGGGCGTTTAAATGTGTGTTTGGGTCTATGTGCGTGTGTGTGTGTGTGTGTGAGTGTGTTTATGTGTGCCTCCGGTTGCTTGCCACCCAGAACTTCACCCCTTTTTCCAGCAGCTTACCAATAACACTCAATCTCCGGGAGAGAAGATTCACCCACGAGGGCTCTGAAATGAGCGAGGCTCTCTGCAGACCCGCCACTTGATCTCCCTGTGCTGCTTTCCCCCATCGCTGCTTCATATTTAAGACGTCCGCCCGTGGTTGTTGGCAGCCGGGATGGCCTCCAGCAGCACTGCCCCGCCCTGCCGCCAGCCTGCCTGCCCACCATAAGCTAAGGCAACCAATTTGTGTCTGATTGATGCATCCACGTGCCGGCAAGAGTGATTTTGGGATGGGCTCTATTTTAGGTGAATTCTCTTCTTTTTTTTTTTGCAGAAACCTTTTCAACTCAACTGGAAGACATATTCTTTATTTATTTAAAGAATATGAATGATCATATTGATAGTGACAGTTCTTTTACAGCTTGTTTTGTTGTTCAGGCCAAGTAAGACATAAAATAAATGGTTGTGGTGGAAAGCAGTCAGAAGCAACCCTGACAAACCTCAAGTCTAAAGGCGCAGCCGATTAAATAAATAGTTTGACACTCTTATTCACTTTCTAGACAGATGTAGCAAATGTATACCACTTTCATGTCTGTACTGTAAACATGAAGCTACAGTTAGCAGCTCAGCTTAGCATACGGACTGTAAAAAGGGTCAGCAACCGGCTGAAAACGGTGAAAACAACACTCCAGGAAGTTACTGTGCTCGACAGTCCCAGATGGTCGAGCACAGTAACTTCCTGTTTTTACATTTCAGTGTTAGTAAAGCAGTAAAATATAAGCTAAGGTACGCTGAAGTCGGCTAGCCTTAGCTTTATATTTACCATTTAGACATGAGAGTGTTATAGAGCTCACGATGAAACTCTAAGTTAAAAAAAAAAGAAAGTGAGCACATTTCCTGAAATGTCAAGCTATTCCTTTAATTCTCGATATAACGTGAACGTTAACAAGAAACCGGGAGAGAAACTAATTTCAACTTAAAAATCTGCTCTCTTAATCACCAGAGCCTGTCGCTAGCACTCTTCCAGATGATCAGCGTTGCTCACTAGACCTTCACATCTGGGTGTGCAGCGTGGGTTTGTGCAGATGCATCAGCATCTCTACGCGACTCTGCACTGAGCTCGCCTGATGAAGCGACAGATAAACACTGTCAGTATTAAAGTTGAATGATATGGACCTGCCTTTGTTTGCCATTAAAGCCGTCTCAGTGTTGGGAAGTGTATTAAGTGGCGCTGAATAAAGCCAGTGGGGCCGGAGAGGTGTAGTTCAGGAGACGGCCTGGACGCGGGACCATTAGCAGGAAGGATGTCCATTAAGGAAGAGGATGCAACACATTAGAGGCATTACCTCGTCGACAGTTCTGGGGCCTAAAATGAGACTAATAGGTACAGCAGACCTGGGAAACGTGGTCATGTTAGGTTCAAATATTAAAAAGGTGAACTTGATTTAACTTAGCATAAACGCATGCTCACAATATGTCAAAATGCTCTAACTATACAATATTTATGATTACAAATTGGAGCTAATAACGAAGGGCGGGTAATTATAGTTGTCCATGTTTACGTTCTCCAAAATGAATAAACACTCAAAAGAGCATTGCTGTTGCTCAGCAGCTGTAAATAAAATAAATGACAAATGTGTTGCCAAGACTTGGCTCATGATGTATTAATATTGTCTTAGTTTTTTAGTGCCCAGAGACCGGCTTTCAGTAAGATTGCTCAACAGCTGCATGAACCCGGAGCAACTTATAATGTGAATTCCATTCCTGGTCATACAATAGAAGGGGAACCACACGCACGCCTTAGAAACAGGAAGTCAAACTGAACGAAGGTCTTACCTCTGACAGGAAGGTCTGTGCTGATTTCTGTGCGCCGACATGAAGCAAATACTCGTACACATATAAAGCTAACCTGGAAAACAGAGAAAGAGAGAGAAGAAAGGTGTCAGTGTCGAGGTATCGCATCGTTTACACTCCTCAGACCTCCTCAGTACACTCTCGAAAAACGGCACTCATTTTGAAAGATTGTTTCAAAGTCAATAAAAAAAACAAAACAAAAAACAAGGTCATGCTCATCCTTAAAATGTGCCACATTTGTTTCGTTCCAAGTAGCCCGTGAACGCGAGTCCAACACGTACACGTGCACCACTGGCAGGAAACCACCCGTGTGTCATTTTAGATGGCGCTCGGATAAACAAGATTTCACAGTATGAGCATCTTATACACTGTGGAGGGGTTGTAAATGTGTGATGTAAAGCTCTGCAGCTCTGGGCTAAAGAGCCTCGGTGGCACTCGGCCATATCCCTGTGGTTTTAGTAACTCTGCTGTTGAGGCACACAAGCTGAAAACAAGACAGTGGAGACACCGAGGGAAACACGGACACAGGACACGAAAAATATCCTCACACGTGGCTGAAGTCGGATTCTCAGATGTCACCCAGCTGCTTGATGGATTCCTGCTATTTTTAGGTGTCACACACACATGTTGATGCCTATTAATGCATCATATATATATATATATAACTTAAACTCACTGAACATAGTCATTAAAATATTATTGGCTTATTATAACCGGCAGACAAACAGTAAAGCAATATGAGCTTTTAATTGGGAGTTTAATCTCACGTACCGACAAGAGTAAAGTCAAACGCTCCATCTCAATTTGCGTTCTTCCGTACTTAAACTTGCCACTCTGAGTGCATAAGTATACGTATAGCAAAATGCAGTGCACTTCACGTCGAGTACCCGGATGGTGTGCTGGTCGCGGTCAAAACGTCGAGTGTGGAACGCGGGACGCTTTTCACCCTCGATTGTCACTTTTGGCAAATTCGTGAAAATGGTCGAGATGGCAATCAATCGTATTGTCCACGTAGTCGCGCTTGGTCATGTGCTAAAACGCAGACGTCACTGTTACAGGTAGCGTTGACTCTTTTAGTGTTAAAACAACAAAGGACCTCTATCAATTGGCCGCTTTAACACCGATTTTTTTTTATTTATTCATAACTAATAAGACTAATGTCTTTTCAATTGACTATTATTTGACAAGTTGCGCCAGTTTTGACACTTCCTGTGCGATTTGTTGATCCAAAAGGAGTAAATGTAATGTTTTCACATAGCAAGTAAAAAAGTCTGGTTGCCTGGCAACAAGATGAGCAGACTCCATGAAGTCACTGCTCCCGGCTAAGAAATGCTCCAACTCAAAACCACTCGTAAAAGCACAACGAGTCTGTTTTTAAAATGTCTTAGACACGCGTCGTAATTCGCGAGCTTCGGAGGTGCCGGTCGGTGCATTTCGTTAAGAGCCGGGGAAGCCGTTTGGAAACTTTATGCTAAGCTAAGCTAACGGCGTCCTCTTTACAGCTGAATATGTTACGCACGGACATCGATTTTCTTATCTAACGCTAGACCAGGGCGCAAATAAGTGTATTTCCCAAATCTTGAACAAAGCCATGTTTTAACTGAAGAAGCAAAAAGGGCAGAAAGTTGCTGTGAAACCAGCTACATTGCACAGCGTGTGATTTTTTTTGGGGAGGGACCAGATCACGGCTCTCTCTTTCTCTCAACAGCTGACTCATCCTCGTTGCTTGTCACTGTCTTTGCCTTGTTAACTCTCATCCCTGTGAGACAAGGAGGGTCCAACTCAAGTGAAGAACAACTTAATAATGACAATGGTGTCCTCATATTCTTCTGCATCTGCAACAAAACTGTCAGGATCATCTCAGATCTTCAGTTTGTTGCCCACGCCACGTCCAGTCACACCAGCCTGGACAGACATCCCAGCCTGCAATCTGTTTTAAGTGTGTGAGTCACATGCATCAAGGCCGGACACACAGCGGTATTGACGTTTAAGTTGATCAACCTGATTCATTATCTCCTCAAAGTTAATTTCCCACCAATGTCCCGAAAACCCTCCGCTAAAAGAAAAATATCCCGCTCCAGCTGGTCCAAACCAGTTCCAACTAGACGCTATCGCCGCTTCCATTTCTCATTCTTACATCAGATACAACTGTATCAACACCCATTTCAGATACGCAGTGTAAACACACTACACACAAAAAAAGAGAAGAGGATTCAGTGTTTCTTTAAAGAGGCGTCACTAGTGAAAGGTCCGGTGTGCAGGAAGAGGGGATCGTGAGAAGTCACGAGAAGGAGCAAACTGCTTGTTGTAAATGTTTAATATTGATCTCCTGGTGTCGTTGAGTCAAACTGATCAGCGTTGTGTTGAGGACCAAGCCGGTCACGCTTAATTACGTGTTGTCTGAAAACGTGAATGCATGTGTTTTATACACATTTACATCCAGTAAATTACATCTTATGATAAAAAGGTTCATCAAGCTTTTCAAAATAAATGCTGTTGAAAGACATTTGATAGCACAAAAAGAAAGTATGAATGTTAAATTGAAAAAAAGTGATATCCATTTCTGCCATATCTTTGATTGATGTTACCTTTTTGTGTGATTTAAAGAGACTATTGAATACTTTTTTTTACATATAGAGTTGTCTTCCAGGGATGGGCTGCTCTGTAAATCAATGTCGGTGTAGTGGCCACATGAGGTATTGCAACTTCTGGGATCATCGTGGAATGGACGCAAACAACATTTTTGGACAAGTAGCGGCTATTAACTAGCATCACAACCCCCCAAAACTGACTATTATCCACTATTGTCTTTATAAGAATTGTATCCATTTGGTCCAATTACATTTAGAAAGTCTGGAAGAGACATTAAGTTATGTTGTCGCATTAATGTTTCGGCTAAAAGGAAGTCATGCCGCTCGGCCAGCGGGAGTCATGGACTCCGATGCTCTCGACCGGCTCGCTCTATCGGCCCAAACACGCAGATCTGCGGGGAAGTATACGCCCAGACAGCAACTTTTAAATGTATGGAGGCGGCGCCGTACTTGAACACAAGGACACTAATTGGATGAGTTTTAGTGAGTAAAACAAACTGTAAGAGTGTGTGTGGATAGTACCCGAAACTTCTCTAGTCAAACAATACTTCCATTTGATCCTATTAGGGTCCAGATTTGGAAAAATAACAAGCAATTTGTATGGTTTGCTCGCCAATGAAAGAGCCAAAATAGGGTTTTCGAATGGTCAGCTTTGTGTTTCTTGGTCGTCCGCCCGCTGAAGTAACCCGTGAGCCCGAGCAGTTCACGGGTTACTTCTGCAGGTACTGGGTAAAGTGAGAAGTCGGTTGGTGTAAAATATAAAAACGAGGTCCTCTTTGTAGTGTGAAATACCCAGCGGCAGGCATCGGCTCCTATATACCCGGCTCGCGCTGTGCAGGAATCGAACAGACATTCCCATGAGCATTGACCCTGGTGTGATCTCAGGGGCTCTATACGCACCAGTGATGGGCACCTGCCCCGGCTGCAATGCATTATTTAAAAACACTCATTCAAACCAGGCTGCAGGGGACACCTTTTGTTACTCTGTCAGAAGCAGTAAGTGTAAGGAGACTTTTTTTTGTGTGCGAGCTGATGGAGTAAAGCCCGAGGAAGGCCAGGTAGATAAAGGAGTCATGTGGGTGGGGGGGAGAGGGTGGTTGTACTGTACAGGAGAGCTGTGTCAGAGGGAAACTGAAGGTCAAGGCCTCGTCTCTTTCCTCCGTGAATACTATAAACCTGAATTCCTTCCCTGTGAACTCTGCACTCGTTACACATGTCACTCAGGAATAAGCGATGAGATGCTTGCGAGACAAACCCCGACCACGGGGCCCACTCCACAGCTCGCATTCCTCCTCCTTCCTCGGCTGTAGTCGTCCGCAGGTGAAATTTACCGATGACGTACGTTGATTCAAGTTACAATGACGAGGAGAAGATCTGTCTGGGAGTGGGAGGAGGAACATTTAACCTGCACGTTGACTGCTGACTAAATGAAAAGCTCAAGATGTGAAGCGGCTGAGTGACTTTACATTAAAAGAAAGCGAGAAGCCGCCAACTGTTTTTCCACCATATGGCAACCTGGTGGGAAGCCAATGCACTCTTTGCGATCTCCTTTTCCTTCCTGGCTCTAACCTTGTGCGGCGTAACTAGTGCTTTGCTCGACGTCCACACATCAAGGAGATCTCTCCCACTGCCTTGTCCCCAGGAAACACACCTGACATTTAGCCCTCGGGCTGCCCCGTCCAGCCCTCCCTCTCCTCCGCTCGCCTCCAGAGACAAGGGCATCTCGGCTTAGTTTAGCCAGCTAAAGCACAGACAGTTAGCAAATTAACTTTCATGTCCTTGTTTCAATAATTCAGCAGCCAGGGCAGGGTGAGCCAAGGTATGAACAGAGGAAGTGATGGAGGAGGGTTCAGCGGGGCTCGTTACGGCGCATACTTTCATATACGATCTTCAACAAAAGAATAAACATGGGTAGCGAATGCATAATTGATGTATTCAGAGGGGCACTGAATGTGGCACAAAGCGCAGCCGGGTAAAAAAAACCCAACAACAACACAAAATATTATTTCCTAAATATTAAATATTCATAAACATCGTATGAAAGCGGTACAGATCTGACTCTGCGGTGGCGAACGGGTGCGGTTGCGGCGATGTATCACTCGGATGCCGGTTTGGAGACACCTGTAATGCTGTGAAGCGGTTTCACTAAAGCTCATTCCCACTGCACACACAGTTTATATTTGCTTGGCTTTGTTATGGCAGTTCCTTTGTCAAAACAAATCAGTGTCAGCACGCGTGTAAACACGCCTGGCTTTAGCCACGGGTTAATCCACACTGACACACACAAACATTTAGTCCGCTCACTTTCTACCAGCAGCGCCGCTCCGTGACGGTTACCCATCGACACGCTCACCTGTGAGTGTCCCCTCACCTCACGAGGTTAACTGACTGATAACTTGCTCATTTTCAGTTTTCAATGAAAGAGGCAGAGGAGACGCGTCCGTAATGACTCGGGATGAGAGATTATATTGACATAGCTGACATCGTTTTGTTATCACCTCCTCCCACAGCAGTTAATGAGCACGGTAATATGATGGAACTTTACCCTCAATAATCCGATTAAATCATTTGTTTCCTATGTTCATCCTCAGGAACACATGAAGTCTTTCTTAAGTACCTGTTGTCTATTGAGACAGCAGCTTTTCTCTTGTCTGCTAATAAACGAGACGCACGCACACAAACACACACACACACACACACACACACTTCTCTTCTGTGTGCTCTGTCGCCAAACTGATTAACGACTTCAGGCACGTAGCCTCAATATTTATACTGTCTCCTTTATTTCAAGTGAGAAAACTAACAAATTTGTGCGGATGCACCCAAAGCCGCTGACGAAAGGCAGCATTAATTGACTGTTGACACGTCTGAATGAAAGCAGTCAGCCAAAGGGTGCCGAGGGTAAATCAAGGGTTTCTTTACTTTGGGTGCAATGTTTCTGCCTATGTCAGCGCGCAGCTCTTTATGCTTCTCTCAAAAGGGTAAAATGCAGATGGCAGAGACATCTGTGTAGAATCAAAACCATGCATTCAGACCTGAAGATGCCCATTAAAGTGCATGTAAATACGTGGGAGGAGCCAGAGGAGGAGCGGAGGATGTAAAGAACCCCCCGCGTGCAAAACAAACTGATTAACTTCAAGTTCTTGAAGTTCCTTTCCCAAACAAAACCCATCGACACTTGAAATCGCACAAAACTGTCTGTAAACAAACACGGAAGATTGGAAAACAAACGCGGGGAGCAGATTTCTTTTTGAAAAAATTAAGGACGCGCTTTTTTAAAAGGACGAGACGGTTGATCCAGCTATTAAATGTTTTTGTGAATGGCACCTTTAATTAGAAAGCTGGATTCATCAGTGCATGTTTCAAAGGGGATCCAGTTACTAAATAATAAGGTGACATCAATAGTGAAGCTGCTGTACCCCTGTTCAAATTAAATTAAATAAAAACGCTAGGGAAAATAAAGTGTAGAGAGTAATTAATTTCTTTGGTCGCAAGGGCACCAGGTCGTCCTCTGCTTTTATGAATAATATCATTATTATTATCAATGTTTTCTCTTCACAAAATGTCTGATCACAATCAAGTTTCTCAAGGATGTGGAAAATAAAAACACTTCAGTCGCACTCGGGCCCGCTGCTGTGAACTCAAGACAGTGAAACCAGGCAGCGATTGTATGGCGAGGCCTTGGCTCGGGGGAGGAATCCACATTAATTGTGAAACGTACATGTGAGCGTTTTATGTTGCATTTCTGAACAGGTTGGATTCCACACTCGGCTTCTTTGAAAAGAAACAGAAGAAGAAGAAAAAACGCACATTACTGTGCGGTTGTCTATTGGAACTTTTTCTTAAAAACTCCTGTGAACTGTTCAGGTGGCTGATGGCTGACGTGTTCAGTACAAACACGGAGGTGCATGCAGAACTATGGAGGCGCATTGATTCTACTTATGGAGGTTGTTTTTTTTTAGGTTTCAGACTGCACATCTGGACCAAATCTGACAACTTCTCAGTGAAATCCACCAATCCTCATTACAGGACGATCGTGAGACCGAGAGCTGGTCAAAACACGGAGAGACCTTCATTGCGGCCGCTTGAACTTTTCTTCAATTTTTCAAGCTCCACTCTTTTTTCTTCGGGTTGAAAGAGAAAGTGAAGAAACAATGATGATGGAGAACATATTTCTTTTGGCCCGTTCGTAAACCCTCAGGTTAATCCACGATTTCCCTGAGAAGCTTCAGCAGCTGGTCCGTCACTCCTCACGACACCAGACTGGGAACTAAAACCAAACGGTGGAGTAAAGTATGTTTGAAATGTGGATGACGGGTTTGAGAATGATGGCATTGCGGGAAACACACAACGCAACTTCTTCCTGGTAGCGACTCACATGTCCTGCACACACCTTTGTGTTGTCTGGTTGCTCTCACACATTACCGCTCTCTCCACGCTCGACTTTTCCTTCTAAAACTTTAGCGTTTAGAATCTAACTGCACTTTAGTGAGTCTGAAAAAGGAGGATAATAACCTTCAACAGGCACACATTCGTACATTACTGGGTCAAAAACATCCTGTAGAACAAAAGGAAAACTATTTTCTTGTGTATTTTGAAGATACAATCTGACCAAAACGTATTCCAACCACACTTTACACTTCAGCCAACATATTATCAATGTATAGTGTATTTAGTGTAATGTATGACTTCATGATCAATCCTCTTAGCAAGAGCTGCAGCTGTGATACTTGTGTCCTCCCTTATGAGTGAGTCCAGCCGGGGCGCCCTTTTTTTTTAAGTATCTGAATATGTAAAGGTCCATATGAATATGGAAATATGAATATGAGCTAATTCAGTGGTGCATTGAGGCAGCTGTTGTGAGCTCCACATTTACAAGGAAACATGTGTTGGCCCTGCGGGGCAGGTTAGGGTGACAAGACAGGTGAGGGGAGAGGGCAAGCGTCATCCATTATGTGTGGACAATACCTATAGGCCTGTGACGTGCGGCGGGCAAACACACACACACACACACATAAGCTTAACCACATATAGACATGGGTTTGAACAAAAAGAGATTTATTGTGGGGTTTCTGATCTCTGAACAAAATGCAAACAAACAACAAGAGTTGTGTTATTCACATGCAGCATCGAAAAACAGACGCATTCATCATTTCCAGCTCCCGAAAGACGATTTCTTATAGGTTAAATTATTAATCCTCCTCCTACACTTTCATTTGAAATACATGCTGCCTCTGCACTGATTTCACTCTCAATAACACATGAAGCATAATCCACACTCTCTGAACAAGCAACTAAGAGCCGTCTATATTTAACAAAAACTCCCCGCATTTAAATTACCCACTGATTTCAATGAGTTGTGAAAAAACTAAAGTAAGGAAGCAACGAACGCCGCACACAAACAGGTGTAGAAGCGGCCCAACGTCTGCTGATGGTTCATATGCAATATTAAAGCATCATATCAGTTCAAAGGTCACTCTGCCTGCTGTTCGTCAAACCACATGGGAGTGTTTTCATTTAGGATTCGCTCCGCACAGACACAAACACACATGGAGCTGCTCAATTTTCCGATAATCGGATGTGAATCCAGAGTGAAATGAAACGCTGGTGGCACCAGAAGTGTGCAAAGTCGTATTCGAGGAAGCTTACACTAAGCACACGAGCGAGGCCACATCTCTAGGAAGCTTAATCAATTGAATGTGACACGGCAATGCATCAAAAAAAAATACAAGAGAGTCTCTAAAGAAATTTTGTTTCTATTACAGATGGATGAGGTGCTGTGGATCTGCACAGCCTCTCAGGACCTGACTGTGTTTTTTGGATTACAATTGCATCTCAGCAGGGGATGCCTGCTCACTCCTCTAACCCCAGACTGTTTAGTGCTTAAAAATAGCAAACGGAGGTAGAGGGCTACACCGAGCTAAAGCGAGGGGATGCAAAGAAGGTCCAAATCTGTGAATGGCCCCATGCAGGAGTATTGGAGGCATGCGTCGAAATAGAGAGCAGAGCACTTTCAGTCAAGAGACAGGGACATTTAAAAAAGTTACATTGGCTTTTCCATCTTTTAACCAGTAGTCCGTGCACTATTAAATGTGCTTTTTTTTGTGAGGGTGGAGGGGAAAGAACATTTAACACAAAAGCTAACAAAAAAAGCATGATGGAGTCTAAGAAAAAAAACAGATTTTTTTTTGTTTTTTTTTTGTGTGTGCAATATTTCCACACACATGAATAATAACGTGCGATACTACAACCGCGGACTTGTGCTAGAAGTCTGTAACATGGACAGCTCGGTGCTCGTGGCAGCATGTCTCTTCTCTTTCTCCCTTTGGCGTGAGCCGATGCTTTTTAAAAAAAAAAAAAAAAAAAAAAAAAGTTTAGCACCGCTGTCTGGCTGCTGAACGGCACCAAACTTTTCCCTTCATCGCCAGGTTTGATTGCGCCCCGGCGGCGTCACGCCTCGGAAGCACAGAGCACACACAGCCCGAGCGAGCTGCCCGTTTCTATTTCTAAAACACGGAATATAACGCAGCCGCCCGGGCAGCTTCCATACCTCTGAAAGTTTACGAGAGGACGAGCGAGCGCAGGGACCAGCACATCCACCCCGACAGAGACATGTTTTACAAGAAATGAAATAAAACACACACACACACAGAGAGAGAGAGAGAGAGAGAGGGAGACACACAGAAAGAAAGAAGGAAAGGAAAGAAAGACGCGCTACATCTTCTTCCGTCCAATGCTCTGCAGAAGCGTGTTGTATCGTCACATTAAATAACATTGTTGCTGCCCGGAGTGTGCGCGCGTTGCACGGACGCACAAATATAAGTAAATATCCCGTGCACACACAAAACCCAACGACAACACACACACACACAAACACAACAACAACAGGAGAAGAAAAAAAACGCGAAAGTGCAAACAAGAGGTAGAAATGCAGGACCGGTTAAAGTTTAAGAGATGCCCCTCTGAGGTGGTCGCAGGAGGATAAACCCCGCGCGCAGGAGCGCACTTTGGGTACAGTACGCTGCTTTTAAATTGCACTACCTAGTTTAGAAAGTTGGACTCCCCTCCAATGCCCCCCTCGCCCCCCGATAAGCAGGTAAAGTCCTCACGTATAAGCGCGTAATTCACTTACTTTTCTCTCGCTTGGCTATCGGAAGGGACGACAGCTCCTTTACCTTTGGCGTACATGCTGGATTCTGTTTTAAGACTTTTGCCCCACTCAACACCTGTCAAAGAAAGCAGCCAGGAAAACGCTCCATCTCCATAGCTACCCCTTTAGTGTTTTTCCTCCCCCCTCCTCCTCCTCCTCCTCCCTCCCCTCCCTCCCCTCCCCCCTCCAGCTTCTCCTCCTCCTCCTCCCCCTCCTCCTCCTCCTCCTCTCTGCTCTCCCCTCCCTCCCTCTCTTTCTCTTCTTTTTTTTTTTTTTTTTTTTTTTTTACATCTCCAACATTGGCCACAAATCAGGCACAGTTTCTGTTGGGGGGACTTGAAACCGTCCTGGTGGATTTTTTTTTTTTTTCCCCTCCTCAGCCGCTGTTCCGCAGACCTGCCGCTCCTCCCTCCGTTGTGCACACGGTGGGGGCTCCTTAAAGGGAAACACACACTTCTTGTTTACTGACCTCAGAAACATGAGGAGAGAAGGGGGGAAGATGGGGAAAGGCATGCCGGGTACAGGGCTCTGCTCTAAACGGCTCCAGCCAGCTCTTTTTGGGAGGCTGGCAACAGCCCTAATGTTTTTCCCCCCTAAAAAGACATTCCAGGACTTCGGCTCCAATTTGTTTTTTGACTTTGACCCGCACCAATGAGGACACTATTGTCATGTTTTAACACGTTTGCATGCTTTTTGGAAGGCGTTATCTCCCATATTGTGGTTTTTGTCATGACCCAAAACAAAGTGCTATTTTTTGTTGTTCGGGCTGAACCAAACAGCCCAAAGCGTCATTCATGACATTGACATTCATATTCTGAGTCCCTGTATGAATGCGGCGCTCCGGTTAAAACTCTATATTCCTGCACAGATGCAGATAAAAGAAAGAGCAGCATAAGATTGTTGGACTGTTGTTGATTGAACATAATATTTTGTTTCAAACCGTATTTGTTGGCCTTTTAAAAACTCAATTTTCACTGCGGACAAAAAACAGTTAGTTCTTCTGCTCGCGGCGAGTGGGAGGCATGCAATGACGAGTTACATTTATTTAAGGAGGTTGATTTAGGTCGCTGAAGACAGACATTCAAATCTTAATTCAAAAACTGGTAAGAAGCTGTGAATGCGTGTTTTTAAAAAAAAAAAAAAAAAAGAAGACATTCGTTACAACCGTGTACTAAAAACACACCAGCGTAGTGGCAAAGTGCGGCCTGTAGTGAGGTCCTATATCTACGCAAAAAAAGGTATGCGGAAAATTGAGAGGAGCCAATCAGAGAACAGATTCCTGCGCTACAAACAACGTCTTCCTGCCTGAAATGCACGCGCATGCCCCCTGGCCGTAGAAAAATGTAATAAGCACGGCGGGCCGCGCTTCGCCGCTGCCTGCTATGTTTTCGGCATTCGAGGAGCCTTTGGCCCCGAGAAATCCTCAGCTGGTGTCTGAAGAATATTTAGTTTGAAGGAATAATGAGTTCTCCTTAGGATAGGGAGGTTCAAGGATTATTACCAACTCAAGCGCTTGTCTGGAAAGACAGATGAACAAAGGCAGCAGTTCCAATCCAATCTTTTAATATTGCATAGTTCAACTGGTTTACCTGACAATTTAAGAAAAATGAAAAGATATTAATCTGGGGATCGTAATTCCTCATTTTAATGATTTATAATCCAACAAAGGCAATGCAGCCTAACAAAGAAGATTGGCATTAATCTGGGGTTTTGCAGAATTGCCAAATATCAATGTTGTCGAGCAATACATTTGTATTTGTATTTGAACAGATGCTATAAACCTACACGACCGTGTGCAGATGGTTCATGAGTTTGACTGACAGCTCGTCCTGAGACCTCAAAACCGACCGGGAACTCCAGTTCTTTTGTCTCCTTTTTGTGTCGTCTCTTCAGGAGTTGGAGAGTAAAAGCAACAAAGCGGCGCTGCCCAGTATAACATACATCTATTTGTATGCACCCACGCGTTTGAGTTTACTTCAAATCCAGTCACGGCGCCCTGAAACCCAGTTGCGTACGGTCTGAACGCACCTTTCTGACTCGTTGAACCACTGTTCTTGAATGAGCATGCATTGAACAGCACGTAGAGCTTCCCATTCCTCTGGATTCAGTGTGGTATTGTCTGACGGGGACCATTTACACCAGGACAAACACACATTTCCCAACACAGGGACAATCAGTTTGGGACCCGTCTTCCACAAAGCTGCTGGACCAAGACGCCCCTTTCACAGGACATGTGGGGCGGTGAGGCCGGGAGCTTTCGACTCGCGGGTCCCTTTAAACCTCTTCATCATGCGACCCATTTTACACACTTAACTCAGACCCTGATCGTGATGTGGGTCATCAATACAGGTCATCAGGCACAGGCAAAATAAAGAAGTTCGCCAACTCTTGACCCATGCTTCAAGTGAAAGGAGCAAGGCACTTGAAATAGCTCGAGAACTGTTCACAGTCTGCATCACTGGTGCGAGTGCTGTCAAAGTGGTACGAGGATTGGGCCTCTGAAACCCTTATTGATTTTTGTTTATATCAGTGGGTGTTTGCCTGATGATAATCACTGGCTGAGGTCAAAGACGATGCACCTTTTCTTTCCACAATTATTTGACTCAAACTGAGAGATAATCATGATAGTATAGTCTGGTCAGAGTACAACCAACCACACAGGCAGCTCGGAGGTTTACTTCACGCAATCTGCTTTCTGAGCAGCAAAGAACGTGATCTTTTGCTATTCACACGATTAGAAACAAAATCAAAAATATGAACGCTTTTGATGTGGATCCAGAGGCGATGAGTTAACCAAGGGCGTTCTTGGTTAAGGCTTAAGCAGCAGCCTCCAGTGCCAAGTCATATACTCACAGCAAAGAGATGGCCGCACAGTCAGAACACAGCTTCTACTGTACATCTCACGTCTCGCACAGCGCCCCATCCTGATGAGATCTTTAGCTGATTGTTAGCTAAAAGGGGATTGGTTATTATTATTCATTCCAACTCTGACACCCCAACGACCCGAGGGCAACCCACTTTCCCTGGTACTCTTACACCTCCGACTCCAATTACAAAGCAGCTGCGGAGAGGTGGCACACTGGTTGTTCCATATCACCCAATGTGCTGTATTATAGCGTCTATGATTAGCTACCAGATCCTTAAAGTGAGACAAGTTTATGGTGTTTGTCAACCCGGCTTAAAGGCAGGACGTGCCTGTGATCTTTAACTTGTAATATCCTATAGCATGCTCCCTTATCAGGCCAGTTTACTGCTCACAGAGATCAGTGTATGATACAGAGCCGGCTACAAGGACACAAGTGTTGAGGTGTTTAATAGCTACACAATGGATTGTTTTATATTTGTAATTTAAGAGGTTCTCCAACAATTTTGTATTTGGGGATCTCAGAAGAGAAAAAAAGATGAAAATCTAAACAGCAGGGTTATTTTAAATTGACTTCAGAGCATAGGGCAGGCTACGATAACCAACATCCCACATGTCCCATAATGTAAAGCACATTTAATTACAACAGTTCCAGTTTGAAATCTAGACTCTCTGTGAAAAGAAATCAACGGCAAATTAAGTCCACCCTTATGACATCATCAGGGTTGTTATTAAACCAAAGAAAACATATTAACAAAAAGGAAGTTTGACTTCTTGTGATTTGTTCTAAAGTTGAATTTGTTTTGATCATTATATGTAAAAAGAAAATTGATCTAATGTAAAAAATAAAAAAAAAATTAAAAAAAACCATTGTAAAAGTAAAATTTACACGCAAAAAATGTTTTATGTATAAAATACATTGTTTTTTTTGTTTACATTTTGTAATTAGATAATTGGTGGTAATGCTCCTTCTGGTTGCAATTTGCAATTAAAAAGGAGAAGAAGCGTTCAAATCTTCATATCCGGTGAGTGATAAGAGTCTGGCTTGATGTGAGACACCTCTGTCCTGTTGACATTCTTGCACTAAGTACATATAATGTACACAGTGTACTACATGGAAGTGGAAACGGAAGCATCAAGATCAAGAAGAAGCAGTGCGCTGAAATAAAAGAGTTATACAACATCGCAACAGCAAAGATAAGTTGTCATGACTTGTCACGATGACCAATAAAGACGCTGAGATGATACCTTTCAGACTGGCTTCATGACACGTGGCTTTGGTGAAATAGAAAAACTGCTAATTCATAATACATGTTTGACGTCAAAAGCTTAGAGTAATAATAGTAATGATATGTAACAACTGCAATTTCAAGTAATAGAGACCCCGCCTAGCAGCAGTATATCTTTCACTGATATCGCTTAGGATATCAGGGTAACAAAGGAATTAATGTCAGAGAGATAAAAGAAAACCATGATTACATGTCCTTAGTCTGGCAGCCCGTAACTATTCGGGGAGTAACCCAGAGGTAAGCGAGTGCTTCTTCCTGCTTCTCTCTCTGTCATTTTCGCTTTTGGGTGGCCTTTCGTTCACTCGGGCAAGCAATGCAGTGGTTGCAAAGCCAGGAACCACTAAGCCACCTCTGGCCATATTCCTTTACACTGAATTGTGCGTTCAACTCTTGTTGCCCCGTCGCTGTCTGAAGAGTGCAGTCCTCCCCCATTAAAGACAAGCCATGTTATGCAACAGCTCCCGCAGTGAGGGTCCACGTCGGGGCGTGCAGGCATCCAGTACCCCTGCTAGCTCTCCGCCCCGACGTCGGCCTGCACGGGAAGGAAAAACACAATAAGTTGCAGTCCAGACCAACAGAGGAATTCCCCCAGCCCCTGCCTTTGTGAGGCCAAATTGTAATTAATCACAGGTTGAATAATTCAGCGCCGAGCGAATGGATGCCTTTCTCAGCCCATTTCTCGGCACCTGCCTCAGGAGGAGTCCCCAGAGCTTACATGTGTGTGTGTAGGTTATGTTTGTGTGTGTGTGTGTGTGTGTGTGTGTGTGTGTGTGTGTGTGTGGAGAAGCTCTTCCAGGGCCAGTAAAAAGAGAATCACACAAGCCAGAAACAACCAAACACAAGACAGCAATGAAACCTCCGCCCTACAATCCCTATGAGTCAGCCTTGACTCGCAGTGGCCCCCTTGATCCGCCTCTTCTCGTCTTCTTCGCTCACTCGTCCATCTTTCCTCTCCTCCTCCTCCTCCTCTTCCTCCTCCTTGACATCTTGACTTAGAAAGGATAAATGGCACTTTGAAATGCATTACGGAGAATTTTCAAATCTCTCTTTATGTCACTGATTGGGTCAACAGGTTGGAAGCTTATCTGTTTGCATGGAACAGAGAGTTGGAGACAGGAGAGGATGATGCTCATGTGGCCAAATCATTGATGGTAATCCCGTGAAATCCACACAGGAAAGCGCAACAGGACGTCATCGCTCTATAGTTCCATCAGCCGGCGTTAACGTGAAACATACATCCCTGGCTGCCTTTTCGGTCACTTAATTAAAATCACGCTTCGACAAACAAACAGGTCTTGTTGTGTTGTTTGGTTTGAATAATGCTCAGCTTAAGGTGTTTACTTTGTCATTGCAAACAAAAAAATCTCAGCAAAGATTAAATACAACACTGTGCATGTGGGAAATTGTATACAGCAGTAAATAAAATACAAACTATAAATCCATCTGCACAACGCAGCCTTGATAAACATCGACTGCCGCCGAAACATTTTCGAGGCTCTAAGCCCTCCTGCTTACATAACTTCAAGCACTCTGTTATCCCGAAAATGAGCCTGTCTGTCTTGAATTCTGCCTGTCTGCGTTCCTACCTACCAGCTGTTCTGTCTGTCCGCCTGCCTTTCCTGTCTGTTTGTCTGTTTTGATTTGCGTCATTCCACTTGGTCACCAAGTATGTCTGTGCCATTCCCAAACACCCGGCATCACCCGGCACCACCCCCCTCTCCTCCCACCACCACCACCACCACCACCACAACCGCTCGCTTCCCTTCATCCATCTGACACCCGGCGGCTCCTGCGGGCCTCTGCTGTGATGAAGAAAGACTGTGCTCTTCAGCGCTGCCATAATTAGAGACAAAAGAAAGAAAGAAAGCTTTGGCACTCGTTGCTTCTGAGCGCCTCCTCTGCAGATACAGGTTGCAGCCGCACATGAAAGCAATAATAAGAAAAATTCATCTCCTATATCTTTCTTTCCGCGCCGCCTCGTAAAAATGTTCAAAGTCATTGCAAACTTTAAAAACACTGTTCCACATATCGCAGTTGACAATACAAACGCCTTAATGGGTAAAAGAGATCTGTGTTGCATTTTCTCCTTTTTCTTTGCAACTTGTTTGCGCAGTTACTTCAGATTTAGCAGCTGATGAAGGCACCTGAGCATTAATCGAACCTTGGACTCAAGAGTGATGAGGCGTTCACATTGAAAACACAACCGCATAAAAACAACTAAAACATGCCAGGGGCTGGTGGGATGATGTTGTTTCCATGCTTGGCTCCCACAAATATATGTAGCCATACAACTAAACTACATTATCAATCATGTTTCGAGGGAAACGTGTTTTTCTCCTGGATTACGATCGCCGTTTTAAACATGTGGTTAACGTCAAAAAAGGCAACGAAATGTATTGGCGAAGTTTACTAAAAGATCGATTAGCTTGAATAAATACATTTGTCTCGTAACTTCAATCACAAAAGTAACATTAAATGTTCATCTTATCGTTAATGTAAGCCAGCGTTGACTTTTTATTTCACCGTGGACACGGACAGCCGTCTCCTGAGTGTTTGATTCGAGAAAAAAAAACAATTTGCGACACGTCAAAAACAAACGTAATGAGTAGAAATACATTTCCCTCGAAAATGCAGTTGTGTTGCCTCGCTGTGAGACGCCGAGGGCCGCCGGCCAAGTGTCGTCGTTAACGAGTTGGAACGAGTTGGTTTAATCACAAGCCGCTTATGTCTGCATGGACGCAGCGCGGATGGAAAGCCTGATGGAATCAGGATCGGAATATTGTGTCTCATTTATTTGTGCGTTTAACGTACATGAGAAAGGCGATCGCGCGAGTTTGGTCTGCCTGTCGCGGACAAAAATGGACAAATCTTTGGTCGTCGTTCCAAAACGGCGCAACCAGATTGCACCGCGACATACGGTGAGGGATCAAAAGATCTCTCCCAATATGACAATTGTCCCAACAAATTTCTGCCCACGAAGAATACGACAAGGCGTGTCAGCGTCAGCTGCACTCTTGACTTGAAGTGAAAACCCGACCATGAGGGGATTACACGACGAGTCGACGACACGCCTCAAAATCGAATGGTTCGACACAGATTTCCACCTGCGGGTTGATTTGACCCGAGTGTCTCATGCGATGCACCTTTAAGATCGGCGTTCTGGCACAGCGTGTGCAGGCCGCGATGAGCTCTACTTCAAGAACTGAAGAAGAAGAGGCGCGGTCAGAGAGCAGCACGTGTCTTCTTCCTCCGCGTTAATTCCACTACGACACGATTCATTTGTCCCTGCACCTTTAAGAACGAGTGGAAGACGAAGGAAAGGGGGTGAGAGAGAATGGAGAGAAGTGCAGTGGCAGAGGAAGAGAGAGAGAGAGAGAGAGAGAGAGAGAGTGAAGGAGAGGAAGAGAGAGGGAGGCGGTGGTGATGTTCTCATGTGTTTTCTTTCTGTGGGAAGTGGCACAGCCCCACCGCAGCATAAACACACACATGCATGAACACACGCCTGCCTGCCTGCCCACACACACACACACACACACACACACACACACACACACACACACACGCACAGGAAGGCAACACATTTTTCTACGTGTGAGCGAGGGTCCCTATCCTCACACAGTCGGGGAAGAGAGAGCCATGTTGACGACCATATTCCACAGCTGTGATCCCATCGTACTCTGCAGACATGGAGGAGGGAGGGAGGGAGGGACGGCGTGGAGAGGAAGGAGGAGGGGCTACTCGCGGTTCCTTGCGCGGTGGAGAGGGGGAAAGAACAAGACGATTTTCTGAGTAAAAGTTTTGTATGTTAGGGAGCGAGAAAGCCCCCAGATGAGCCACTGCAGCGAAAGTATTGGCATTGCTCTCGCCAGAGGAATTTCCTTTGTGACTTCACACCACAGATGTACAGACACAAACATGGCTGTCATGTCTCCACCGGTAGATGCCCTTTATATTTCATGGTGATAACCGTGAGGGGGGGGATTGCTCTGTCTTTTTCCAATGCTGCTTCCTGCTTAGTTTTAGACGGGAACCACAAACAGCTCGGCCCAACCCGACAGAGCCGCGCTGAAACATGTGGTCACATCCTATGCATGCTCGCTCTCTGCTTCCGTTATCCATTACCCACCATGCTCCACCCCGCCATCCTCTACTTCCCGACCACCACAATATGTTGGCTTTGCCTTCCCCCGACATAGAATCAAATTACCGTGACGGCGCTGAGGCAAAAAAAAACCCGACGGGCTACACTCGGCCCCCGGCGTGAGAGAGAGAAGTGAGAGTGGCAGCTATGGCTGCTTTCTGGAACAGGCTTTTGTGGTACCCCGATACCCTAAGCTGGACCCGAAAGGGCCATGGCGAACCGCAAGACACACTCAGATAAGGGCTGAGCCGGCGGTTTCGCAGAGGAACACGCGACTGCCAGGCAGGCGGTGAAATTGCATCATCAGCGTGAAGGCAGCCACCACGCCAAAAACACGCCTCGGTGGAAACCGCAAGAAAACATGACGTGCCAAGTCACTCCTCCTCCTCCTCCTCCTCCTCCTCGTCCTCTTCCACCGTCCCAACTCTCCGTTTAGCAAACCTCTTTCTCTCGCATACCAGCCCTCATCCCCCCCCCTCCACCTCCCCACCCTCGAGCTCTGTCACATTTTTTAATTCTCCGTACCAAAACATGCACATGAGCACGCTTGCCAGCATGCGTGCCCACTCGAGCACGTGCACACATTCTGCATCACAGTTTGTCTCTGCTGCGTGTCTCCCACGCGTCCTCGTACACCACCGCCAGGCGGCATGGAGCACTGTGACCTTCCACTGCCCCCGAGGGCCTCTGTGTATGCATGAAAGTGTGGGTCTGTGCGTGAGTGTGTGTGTGTGTGTGTGTGTGTGTGTGTCGCATGTGGGGGTTTAGGCAGACGGGTAATGGGGGTTGTCACACCAGGGAGTCAGGGATAGACGGTTGTCTGCTCCTCCGCAGCCTACAAGAGAGAACTGGTGCCATTGTGAACATCATTCACTCCCCGAGCTGCACAACAAGGAGGCTTAAGTGATGAAACTACCAATCACACGGGGAAGAAAAGCAAACCTACAACTTTTAAAGCCATTAAGTATCTCCCTTTCATTTCGGAGCCACCACGATGAGTCAACGCCGTCTCCTGCTCGCACGTCAGATTATTTTCCCGACGCGTGACCTTTTTCAGTCTGAACACCTGAGAATAAAACAGCACGAATCAATTTCAGTCAGTACCAAGTTGTACGATCGGTATTAATCCAAAAAGAATAAAAAAGAAACCAGTGACGGGTTGATGGAGACAATGGAGCGAGACTAATGTGTTGTCAGCCGCGTTTTCTTCCAGCGGACTCGTCAGCTGCTTGTACACTCGACTAAGTTGGCTGAACTGCGCGTGATGCACAGACGAGGTCACCGAGGGGACAGTCGCTGACACGGTCGCTGGATGGGCGTGTCGGGCGGGGCGGGATGCGCGTAACGGTGGGCGGGGCAGACTCTGGATTGTGATCCTGTCGGTGTACGGTATAGTGCAGGGTGGGTGGAGGGCTCAAGAATATGAATAATACCACACAGAAAGTGAACAGCCATGCTGAACGGTCTTAACACCTACACCAGCTGACTGGCAGACAGAGATGAAGGGAGGGAGGGAAGGAAGGAGCGAGGGGGGAGAGACAGAAACAAACAGAGAGGAAGATCAGGAGACACTTCTGTATGAAGTTTGCTTAATTTTTTAAGCTCCCAAAATAGCCACAGTGGGTTGATGAATTTAGAGCTGCTTGTGTTTGTCAGCAGAGAGTAGGATGGAGGTATTGTTTGGTTGTCTTCTCCTCCTCCCTCCTCCTCCTTCTCCTTGCACTTACACATCTCGATAGATAGACCCACGGGAGCTCGTCTCCTTCATGAACCCTGCTCCCGCTTTAAATTGCACTGTACATTTGATTTTTTTTTTTTTCTTTCTCCCTTATCTCGAAGTCCATAGGAAGGCAGCGGGGACGGCACGCCGAAGCTTTTGTCTCAGCGTGCGCCACTGTGAAAAGTAAAATCAAAACCGAGCCAACGCCGTGGGACGCTCGGGGAATGCCACCGCAGGCTTCACACCGAGGTGGAGGCTCGGCAAGATGCTCGCCGGGGCTTTTTGGCTTGTATGAGAAAAGTCTCCTGGTAGACGTGTGCATGTTTGTGTGTGTGTGTGCGTGTGTGTGTGTGTGTGTGTGTGTGTGTGTGTCAGGAATGTAGCATTGCTCCCTCTCCCTCTTTTTCCCCCCCCCCTCTACCTCAGTTCCACTCAAAGTGGCTCAAACTAAAAACGGGTGTTTTAAGAAGTAAGGAGGGATTTGGAGTTTTGCTGTGACTGTATTCCTGCGTGCGCGCGCGCCTGCGTGCGTGTTCTCGCACGTGTGTTTGCGTGCTTTCGTACATGTGCCGATGTTACATGGAAGAGGGTGTCAGCCTTGCCGAAAATGGGTTGACGTGACCTACATATCCATGTGGCTTCTTATTAGCATACACACATATTTCATATAGACACACTTGTACACGTGCACACAGGCACACACACACAGATACACACACACACACACGCACAGACATTAAGCAGATCACTGAGACTTGTGTCATGAAGACAGGCAAGAAGAAGGCTATTTACATTATTTGCATAGTGTCCTTTGTTTGCCTTTAACCGTCTCAACACCAGAGCAGATGGCACTCTGACACACACACACACACACACACACACACACACACACACACACACGCACACACACACACACACACACACACACACATAGACGTGTGAGGTCGTAGGGCATCATGAATGTGCGTGCAACCCTGTGGCCAACGACGTCTATCTTTAGGATTGCATGACAAACAATTTACAATATGAAGCTCACACTCCGGTGGACATGATCATACATGACTGACACATCAAAACTGATAAACACACGACACCACAAGAAGCAGAGTGTACATTGGAGATTATGTTGTGTTTGTGATGTAAAAAGAAGAATTAAGGGCGGAAAAACTGTTCCCAAACGAGGATGATCAGTCATTTGGTTAATGTTCTGAATGGTTTTCTATTCTAGAAAGTGCGACAAATGAAGTTTAGGCTTCAGATACACTTTGGTTGGGATTTTGGTAAAATATTGACAAAGTAAATGATGACGGTGTTGACTTTCTCAATATTTAAACATGACTATGATCTTTGAGCACAAAACACAACGATGAAAACATCGATCCTCCTTTAGTCGCCACCAGCAAATCAAATGAAATAAGTTGTTTTAAACAATTTTACTTTCTGTATTTGCTGCTAATTATACGAGGCCATACGGACAATAACTCTTGTTCAATAGTGTGCAGTTATTATAAAGTGCTACCCTTGTTTTTAAGGAGAAACAGCACGATGTTGTAATCGGACTGGAGACGTTTATTTGTGTCCTGTTTCCAACGCAGTCACCAGAATAAAATGTTGGCTTTTCTGCAAACCACAGATACATTGAATCAAGACATTTCTGGACCAACACTGCATTTCATATCAACATTTCCAAATATGTTATGTTATAAAAATAAGGATATATGTAGTGAAGTAGTTTTTGTCCGTCTTGAAACTGCATTATTCAACACGTTGCGGTTTAAGCAACACAACTACTTGGTTGTAGGTTTAGTTTGGCTTTAAAATGGAACGTAATGACAAACCATTTATGCTTTTTAGTTTGAAAAACATATTGATAATTGTGTGGGGAAACCATGTGGCCAACCATTGTCATTTCCAGGGTTGCATGGCAGTGTGACTGCAGTGAACACGACCACCACCACCATCATATAGTGACTATTGTATCAGATTAAGATGTGATATCATTCAAGGCTAATCTAAGAGAAATAAAAGGGGAATTGGAAAAAAAAAAGAAGAGAGAAAACCTCCAAACAACATTATTCACTGTGGTTTGTGATTCACCAATAATGACAGCATCCTCTTGACAGGCTTTATTCATAAACCCTTTTTTTAACACACAATTGCAACACAACAGGAGACATTCAGAAATCTCTGAGCTCAGTTTTTCGTTTAACTGTTTCAGACCCCGATCAGGAAGAGTCTCTCTCTCTCTCTCTCCCTCTTCTCTCATTCTTTCTCCACTGCTGTTTTCTGTTTCTCTCTCTCTCTCTTCCCTCCTTCTCGCTTGCCTCACCCTCTCATCCCACACTTCATCTCTTCATCTCTTCCTCTCTCTCGCTCTCCCTCTCTTTGCAGAGCAGCCATCCCGAGGACAACTATTAATCAGAGGCAGAAATGATAGATGTTTTGCTCACCAGCAATGCCATCTATTTTGCCTAAGCACAAACACTGGATGTGCTGTGCATATTTATTTCAGGGAGAAGAAGAAAAAAAAAGCGTGGCTCGAAAGAACACACATATTTGCACATTTACAAATGCATGCATACACACACACATACACACACACACACACACACACAAACACATCCTCTGTAAACAGCCCCCGCCACCGTGACGCAGAATCTAGACTTAAATATAACAGATTCAGCTCCCTGCATTACCCCCCCCCCCCTCTTGCTTGTGTTTAAGTGTCTGGATATTATTGTGTGTCATGGCACCTTGCAGCTCCTCCAGCACACTGATGATTAAACAGCACAATGGACGCTGTGGTCATTGTTGGCGGAGGATCTCTTAAAAAGACTTTAACTAGAGGCACTTGTGAGTCAGAGGACTGTAACGCTTGTGTATAAATAGTGCGCAAGGGTTGAAGCTATCGATATGAATCATTCACTGTCGGGAGCATCGTGCAAATAAACTTGTTTTTACTCGACATTCATCAGACACCCAAAAAAGACGTGACCTACCAGCAATGTAGGACCAGTTATTGCTTTGCTGCACTCACTTGAGCTATTCTTATCTATTTCCAACATCAATCACTGATGTTTGATCGGCCTTTAGCTCGTCAAAAAGACAAAGTAAAAATAGTAGTTTTGAAAGATTTTACCATTAACTTGTGAAGTTGTGGATCCGAGCTACACCGCAGACCCCCTCCCCGCCTCCCCTCCGTGCTATGAGCCTGTGCACAGCCTCAGATCATCAGGCAGGGCCCCCACAAAGTGCAAGGTCACCCCTTCTTTTTATTTTTTTTAACTGCCCCCAGACTTTGGTGTGACCTGCCAGAAGAATTTGCTGGCACAAGCAGTCTCACCTTTTAAATCACCTCTTAAAAACCTATTTTTACAGACTCGTCACGTAAAGACAGCTTATTATGCCACCACGGCAGGCATGTACACACATAGCCCCCATTGCTTATAAAGACCCGGTTCATACAACATGTCACTCAACCCCCGTCAGAAGGGAGAGGTGTTTCTGAACAGCCGTACTGGAAGGTGGGGTGAAAAGCCGGCCGTCACAGAGCGGGGGAGGACACGCTAAATACGGGGATGTTGGAGCATCTGACGTGCAGTTCTGTCGAAGCACACTGACCCCTTTAACGCGAGATTGAGATGTTGTTATAGCCGAGCGAAAAAACCTGTTCAGGAGGTGGTCGAAGCGGTTGGATGGGTCAACCAAGCGTGGGATTTCAACACTGGAGACGTTTGTTTGTATCCTGTTTCCAATCCAGTCGCCTGAATAAAATGTTGGCATTGTACAGTTCTGAAAATCAACACGTTTAATCTCAACGTTTTTTTTGTTTGCCTTACGTTTCACATTAGGAGTTCTCGATGTGTTTGTTCTCACCGCTCTTTGGTTCTTTTTGCCGTTTCCAATTTGTATTCTCAATTACGTGTAAGTGTCGGCAATAAAAACTACTTGGTCAGGCTTTGAAAAAGATAATTGTTTAGGTTAACATAAATACGTAACTTTTGGTTTCACCCTCGACACAAATGTACGCAGACCTTCATTAAAATGGAGCAAAGCGGCTAACTAGAGGGGCACACCCACGTACACAGACATGCACTAAAAGACTGCATAAGTCACTGTATGGCTGGTGGCTTAGGGGATGGATGGATGGATGGATGGATGGATGGATATATGGATGGATGGAGGGATGGATGGATAGATGGATGGATGGGTCAAACATGTGACTATACCCAAGGAGACCAGTGATGGTGTCCCGTGTGTAATCAAAAGCAACAGACTTAGTTTAACCCAAACCATGATCTGTTCCAGAACCTAACAAATCGGTTTTGTTGCCCAAATAGTTGCGTTGCCTGAACCGAAACGTAAATCAAAATTCAGAATCAAAACATCAAAAGCGCCACGAACAGTTAAAACACTCAAACGGCGGATCAGAAAATGTGTGGTTTGCACTAACGTACAATGTCAACATTTCTTTCTGGCGAGTGGGTTTGGATCAGTGTTTGTGTGTGTGTGTCAGTTTGGCATGACAAATGAGGATTTAGTTGGAACAAAGAGGCGTATCCGAGCCACAGTGCTGGCTACGAGGGAGGCGCAGTCGCAGCTACAAGATACATACGCCAGTGATTGGTCGAGACGACATGGCCCACTCCTGAAGAATGCTTCCTCCCTGGCTGCTTGCCAAACTGGCTGGCTGGATGACTAGCTGCCCGCCTGGGAATTAATTGAAGGGGGCCTCTTCATGTGCAAGAATATGACACATGCTCTCTGTGTTGAGCAGTGTCAATTTACTGTTGGGGTGGGGGGGATGGGAGGGGCAGGGGAGTAGCGTGATGGAGGGAAGAGGAAGATGATGGTTTATAAAAGACTGAAAGTGAAGCACGGGGATTTGCTTAGAGTGAGTCTATGGTGTTTGGAGGTTGTTGCCCGACTTACATAATGCCATGGTTCTTTTATTTAGTAAACAAATAATTGGTGCATATGTCGGATTTTAACACGATGCCTTAAAATCCTCAGTTTTAACTCACACTTTGTGCAATTTGTTTTCGTGTCATGTTAATACAACATGTATCAATGCTAGTTCTAACCATAGACTGTATGTAAGAAGTGGGCGTAGCCACTGTGATGTTTGGTATTTGGCCGCCGCCATCTTTGTTTGTTGCAACCAGAGGGGTGGAGTTAAGTATAACCAAATGCTATTTAAGATAAATAATAAGATAGGTGACCAAAATGTTAATATTACCTTTCATGCACTGAAAACACACTGTGCGAGGATTCAGGTTGTAAGATGAAAACATTGCCAACACCATGCAAGCAACCTGTCAATCACAAGGTATCCTATTTTACTCTAGATGGGGCCATAATTTGCAATATGAACGTCATGCTAAAACTAGCAATAGAGACCATAAACAATGTCGGGGGTAATAAACACTGAGGTACACACCGACCTGCCAACCACAAGGTAGCCACGCCCTAAAACATCCCCTGCTTTATCGTCTATTTGAATCTAAATGGGACCATCATTTATGAAATAAACATCAAGCTGTATTGAAGAAGACTTTATCCAGCAATTGAGGCCATAAACTTATGTTTACAATGTTTACTGAGGTAATAAATCAAGCGAGAAGTAGAGTCCCTTTCTCTTCTATACAAGCTTAGGAGTTGCTCCCTGCTGGCTGTTACAAATAATGCAAGTTTAAGTCACTTCCACATGGTCTTCACTTTTTAAGAACACATGTTGTTGCGTGATTCTTACTCGGATTTAAGTATAAAGTATATATAAAAACACGAGAAAATAACCACATAAAGTACACATAAAAAGGCCAGTATGCATATATACAACATTGTGTTTGAAGCTCCAGTTGTTTACACTTACACAACAGTTACTAGAGAGCTACGTAGGGCAATAAACAGCAAGGCTGTGTACAGTAGTGCCCCAGCGATGGTAGCGGCTCACAAAATAAAAGAAATAAGCCCTTGGAAGAGCAGTTTGTCTGCTCTTGTAAAGTCTCTTGTAAACTGTCTGTAGTCTGACAGAGTGTTTGATTGATGTTTGCCGTTGCACAACGCAAATCATCTTCTGTATAATAACTGCCAAATCTTTGCTCTCACGACATTGTTACATAGTATTTCACAGCATTAGTAGTTGTATTATTCTGTACATGAAAATACAGTAGGTTTATTACATGTAACAGTACTAAAGCTCTGCTAAAAAAAAAAAGAAAGTAGCCTGAAGGCACACCAACGGCCACAGCTGCCACAGTTTCAGAGCGCAGCAAAAGAAACAAGGAGGATGCGGCACAAGACACTGGATTTCTGAGTCATGTCTTCATATTTAAACTGGCAGTCAAGCATTGTGTCCTATGGAAACGGGTCAAGTTTTGCAACCGCACAAATTTGGTAAAGCACCACATTTAACAAGTACACAACAACCGCATCTCCAGTTTGTGAAGCTAAACGAGCTCTCCTGTTGCGAGCAAAACCTTTTTATTTTTGACTATTTCCAACATCTCCAGACATAAAAACACCTCGTACAGTGAATACCTGTCTCCGAAAAATAACGTTCACGCAACATCACTGCATTGTGAAAGTATTTTGTCAGATTTAATTTGCTTTGCCACATAGGCGTTTTCCCAGTGGTGTCCCATTTCAATCAAGCACTTTTGTTATGTTTGTTTCATTATAATTTCGTAGTAATTGTAAACCAAATCATGTTGCTGTTTCTAACTAAACCTAACAAAGTGGTTGTGTTGCCTGTGCCTAGGAAAGTATTAGCATTTTGTTGTTTTGTTTGTAGGAGTCAGGGTTTAAAGTGGCAGTTAACTTGGCCCTCCTATTGTTTTCTAATAATTAGTTAGTTAATATGAAAACGTAAAATGTCAAAGTTCTTGCCACCGCAAGGATGGTTCTCCTTTATTGGAAGAACCAAATAAAATCAGGTAATTTGAAGCACTAATCACCGTGAATAATAATTACCAAGGACATTTTATAAAGTTTGGCCAAAGTTTCCAATCTATGTGAAGGAAGGAACCTAAAGAAGTACATTTTCCTACTACTTATTTATTTTATATTTATAAACAATTATTGTGAAGGATACACTTCCCACATATTGAAACATGGTGGCCCCTTCTATGTTTATTTATTGTTTTCTTCTATCATTCATCCATCGAGTACTTGCAGCTAATTACGTGCGCCCAAATCTATTTTTATTTATTAACACATTTTTTATTGATCCAGTACAGCAGCCGTTAATAAAACACTTTAATACAAAATTTAAAAGTCCCCTCCACCCACAGGCCCATCCCCGACCTGGTATCCTCCTCCAAATGTTTGTTGATTCAGACTAAATCATAGATCAGTTTTTCCATATACTTAAAGGGCTTCTGACTGCTCATAGCATTAGCCTCCCTCCGTCATCCTGTACACCAACAAATACACATGGATTGATTTCATCATCATGTCCGATATCCAGGATGCAATATGATGTGTAATTCTGAGACTAGATCAGTCCTGCTTTCTTTCTTTAATGACTTGCTCACCCGTGAACTCATTTACATGACTGAAAAGCATGCGTCTTAAAATCAGTCACGCACCAAGGACCCCAAGAACAAGCTGGCCGCCTTGGCAGAGCTTGAAGTAACCCAACAGTATGGAGCGTATCGATAATGAGGACACAAACCTCAACTAGACTCCGGAGCCCTGCTCAATTATATGCCAGGATTTGTCCAAGTAGATAAATCAGAAATAATTGCCCAGTTCCCCTACATTTCCTGGCCACACCGAATGGAGATGAGGGGCCACAAGACAATACAATCAGACATCAGTCACTTCTCAGCCTTCACGGGTGAGTGGCTGAAACAATAGGGAACATAGGGTAATTGTTTACTATGTTGTTTTGGACAAAGAGAGTGTTTCCCAATTTTTTTTTGTGGGCCCAAATCAAGCTCTCAACTTGGTCAACCGAGAGAAAACACGGAGCTCTTCATGTGACTTCTGAGGGTTTCTCCGTCGCTCACCTATGACATGTGGTCTGTCAGACTCCTCATCTGGGTCTGCATGCGTACCGCCGTGCTAGTCATTGGTTGCAAACAAGACACTGGCAGCAGACACAGTTCGCCTGTTAGCGCTCTGCAGCTTTTCAAACTGTCAAAAGATTCAAAATGTCACAAAAGTTACAGAAAAGTCTCTCACAGGCCAAACCAGAATAAACGAGTTGAAGCAGCAGTTGCATAACAGATGTGTTTACTTTAGAGAGTAAACATTGGAGTGTCTGTGCTTTTCTTTCTCAAGTTACAGAAAGATAAAGAATATAAACGACACTATTCATGGGGAATAGAAAAACTGTTTTCACGGCCTTTCTTTTTTTATGCAACGCGGCAGTGAGAGGTCAACAATGGCCGACAGAGGGGGTCTATAAACAGAGAGGAGACGGGGTTGAGAGGAGCAGGACAAATGGTGAGTAGAGGGTTGAGATGGAGTGAATCACCTCTTACAGGGTCCTGCCTCGCACTCCTGGGTGATTGAACAGATCAGCTGGGTTCAAGCTGATGGAGGGAAAGAGACAGAAAGAGAGAGAGAGAGAGAGACAGGGAGAGAGAGATTCATCAGTATGTAGCGATGTGATCCCTCTACCGTATGTTCCCAAAGTAGTAAATCATAGCCTGAACACCTGCAGGGTGAAAAGGTTGGGTTTATCCACACTGTCAAGGTGACTGTGGAACCGTTACAGGTTAATTCGCGTTCAGAGCACGAGACAAAAACTGCCAAAATTCTGGAAATTAAAAGAAAATGTGGAGTAATTTGTAAATTTGTCACCTTGGCTTTCCTCAGAAAAAACACCTTGATGATATGTCCATGACAAATAGAAAGCTGGAATCTCTGATCAAAAGGTAATGAGTTTAGCCTAATTTCATTTGAACGACACTTTTAACCTTCCTGCTTTCTCCTCTCAAAGTCATGCTTTTGTGATATTGTGGCGCTGAAGGTATTTCATAGCTGCCGTCGGTTTTCTAAACGGACCAAAAATGTAATTTACACATCGTTGTTAACACATCGGAATATTTCGAAAATTCTGAAAATTGCTGCCAAATGGACTCGAAATGTACTTAAAAGTGAAGAAATTACACCTGACACAAAAATACTACTTTTTTTTTTTACAAAAATGGGCAATATCTCATCATTTCATACGACACTCAAGAAATCATCCTTTATTTAGTTTGTTAGAGAAGACCTTTCTGAAGGTTAATTGAAATGTTAAAGGTGCAATGTGTTAAAAATGAAGATGTTACGGTGTTGACACGATGTCAAAGACATCTGTCTCGTGTTGCAGATATATTTATGAACTGAACCTGATAACCAGCCAGAACCCGGCCCGCCCTGTCATGTGACACCACGTGTTCCTCGAGAGGCGATAGTGAGTCACTAGTGTTGCCATTCGCATATTTTACGCACATTTTCCAAATTTCATAAAAGAAATCGGAGTCAAATTTGATAAAAATGACCTCATTTGCTGAATTTAATGAGATAAAGAAAAACAACTGCGAGCATTTGTATTGTTTCAGACACTTTAATCTGATAAACAAACTCAAAGCATGCAGCAGAGCGATCATTCAGCCGCTAGTGGCACAGAAAACAAAGGCTGCCGTAGCGAGGTCGTGAAGGCTTTTAATATGCCCTCTCCTCGGGTAGAAATGGAGGCCCGTTTGAGGTGAAAAAGTGGCAAACAGAAGTTGTGTTTGTTTCTGGCAACAACAACAAGAACAACAAAAGAAGAACGGTGTATTTAGTGGGAACAGTGATAACCACCATGACTGAACAAAGGCCCAGTTAGGAGCTAATAGCTTGTATTCAGATGGATCCAGATGTATTTCAGATCGCCGCAGAGTGCATCTCAATTGTGACTCAATTTAAGGAGATTTTGCTTCGCTGCTCACATGTGATTATATCTGTGGAAACACTGAAGGCTGCAAAACAAAAACACAAAATCATCAGACTGCAGTGGCTATTTAGTATCACCAATGGAATAATAAAATGTCTGAATGATGCTGATTTTGAAGCTAAGCCATCTATAAGCACACTGTACTTCAAAGCTGAATATGTAGTTCATCAGTACAGCTGTGGATGCATTCACATGTTAGACGCTTACATTAAGACAAGTAGTTTATGGAATACAAGTTTCATGAAATGGTGTGTGAATATGCAAATGAGGCAATGTACTATATGTTAATTTGCATCCAATTATTAGTTTAGAAAGTTGAACATTTGATGAGGCCAGCTTGAAAAGTCTTGTTTTATTTTGTTGACATAGAGTTTAAAGGTGTTGAGGTTTTTAAAGAGGGAGGGGCTCTCTGTATCACTCAATACGTCAGAACATACTCTCAAAGAAATCCTTTTTCGTTATGTTTTATGGAATACATTCACATTGGAAATAGTAGTTTGCTGCTGCATTAATGCTCTCAGGGTTAAATATAGTTCAATTTAACTAATAGCCACTAGATATCACCACAATATACTCTGAAACAAGGTTTTAATATGCAAATGAGGTGTTGTCTAATGCTAGGTTTTGGTGACTCAAAGAGAGGTAGTAAAATAAATGCACTAATATTTTGGATGTTTTCTTTGTTGTTACGGAAGCAAAATAGCCGAAACTCTCAAAATCGTTGCGTGCAGGAAGTAATTCTGTTGTTTCTTGCCTTAAAGTTGAGTTTTGGTGATGAGCAGGTCAAAAGAGAAAAATTGGAATCATAATTTTACATTTATTTTTTTGTGGGGTTTATTGGATGCAAAATACATTTTCTGTTATTTACACTATTAATCAGTTAACCAGTAAGTAAGCATGTTTCAAACTCTCAAACTTCAATAAGAAAAAGAAAAAAAGGAATCAGACATCAAAGCAGGCAAACATCGATGGAAAGTTCAAAACCACCGCAAATACCGCGGATTATATTTCAATAATATTGCATTAGAGTTAACAATACTTGCAAAAGTTGCCCCCGAAAATATGTATTACAGATTTGTGCTCTCGATGCCTTGAAGAGGTTTCACCCATCAATACAAACACACACTGTACACACACACACCCCTGACATACTGTTGTGTTCAAGTCAGGGTGTTCTTTATTTGAATGTTTTTCAGCTTTAAAAGGACATTTTATTTGTTAAATCATCAGGTCATCAGGTTTTATAAAAATATGAAAGCTAGTTAAAACTCAAGAGGATATTTTAGCTCATTCACTTGTTTTATCAAATGGAATAATTGGAATATTGGCATATTTTGGAGGATTTGCACATAATAATGAATCACTTCTGTTCTTGAATGAGATTCCCTCGTAATATTGTAGAAATGTATAATAATCGCTTTGTGTCATGAACCTCCATGCTTTTCCGCATCATTAAAACGGGAGGCTCCACGACTGTTTTTACCTTTACTTGAACTCACTTTTTGACAAGTTGCATGACCGCTTAAAGATTCTGAGGGTTACCCCACCTGCCCCGCTCCTATTCATGCTGCTCGTGGCTCAGAGTATATTGACACGCGCTCAAACACTGACTTTGTGACTAATACTTAAATGTAGGGCTGTCAGTATTTCACTTAGCTCGTTCTAATCAGTGCACTTAAGGTTAACACACGTTTGCTAACACTCGGTACGACAAGACCAACCTGTTTCTTCACGGCACCACCGTGTCTGTGACTGTCTGTGCTTTGTATGTCGTATGTGTGAGGAGCGTTTGGCTGTGGACAGCATGTTCTCATAGTGTGTGTGCGCGTGTGTGTGTGTGTGCGCGCGCGTGTGCGTGCGAGGCTTCTGAGACACAGCTTTACAGGTGTGTTATAGAGCTAAAAATGAATGCCGCCTATGAGGACGGGTGTGGTTAGTGCTCAGGAAGTAAAGGGGCAACACACCCTTTATGCCTCTCGCCCAATTTGTCGTTGCGATCGGTCTCAAAGATGTTCTCGAGTTAATCGCTGGTACTTTCAAGCCCTCATCCCAAATACAGTGGACGCAGCAATTTCATTTATTTATTTTGAAAGCAAAAACAACTACAGAGGCCAATTCCTCCGGCCTCCTTCTGGGGCCTTCACCAAGGACCACGTCCATTTTCCAACCCTGGCCTCATTTTGATCTTCCACTGCACATCTATATGGTTTCATGACTGCATGTGGCAATCTATGGCGGTGAGAAAATTATCCAACAAACAGACATACGTATTTAAACACACGTTAGCCAGATATCAATGTGGGGCTTTCTATTCAAACAGGACTCGAGACTCTAATCCTCAGCCCTGTGAGGCTGAAGCATAAATAGGAAGCGGACGTCGTCGACGGTCGTCTCTGGAAGATAAACCCACAAGTTACAAAACTTTCGCGAGAGGGTTGATGTTAAAGACATTGACCGTATATGGTTATGGCTGGACATGAGAGGGTGGAGCTCAGTTCAACCAAACGCTCAATAAGACATTTTGAGGCGACCAAAATGTTTACAATTAAGTAGCACATTATAATAACTACACACTATTTAGCATTAAAAAAAAAGAGAAAAGAATAAACACTTAATTCATAATTTATAAAGCATTGTTCCAACATGAACACTCATTAGTAACTCATTAGTATGCAATTCATAAACACAGTTATGAATGTTTCATTCCTGATTATTAAGCTTGACAATTATGTGTTTCATGATTGTGTGTTCATACTTTATAAATGATGGATTCCCCATTTGAAAATGAAGTATTAAGGACTTATAGATGATCAATAAGATCATTTATTAAGTGCTATAAATCATTTATCATTTTTAAATCTACTAACACTTCATAAATGATCTTATTAATAATTTGCAGATGATGAGCTAAGTGTTTATTCATGCTTAATAGAGTGTAGTTATCATAAAGTACAACCAACAATTAAGTGAACGAATTGAAAAACATTCTGTGAAATGGTTCAAATTCAGAGAAGACACAAACAACTCAATCACAAGGTAGCCACGCCCTGAAGCAAACCTTTCTTTATCATCTATTTGACTGGAAATGGAAACATAATTTATTAAATGAACATCATGCTGAATTGAAGTAGACTTGAAAACTAGCAATTAAGACCGTAAACTCATGTTTACAATGTTCACTGAGGAATTAAATCAAGTGAGAAGTAGGGTTATTTTCTCATAGACTTCTATACACTCTTAACTTTGTCTATATAAATGACAGAAATTATAAAGAAAATGCAAGTTCAAGGCATTTCCACATTAGCTTCCCTTTACAGAACTGGAGGTTGTTGCCTGGTTCTCTGAGCTTAAACAGCATCATGTTAGCCAGCATGCTAACATGATGCTCAGCAGGTATAACGTTTACCCTGTTCAGCAGAGAGGCTGACGGGGTGTTTTGTCATAAACCACAGTATTAGATAAATATAGATTTTGCCCCGAGGACGGCATTAGAGGAAAAGATTCATCCTCGGGTCACGGTGGATGTCTGTTCCCAATTTTACAGGAATCCATATCCACAGCCATGACACCAACGATGGATTCATAACAGAGAGGATTCATTTTTGATTGCTTAAATGATTTCTGAAATTGAAACGGTTATCTGTGACAGTTGTCATTATTGGGAACGGTTGGGGAGTACGTGAGACATTGAAGTATGCCATTGTTCCAGCAGCGTTTTTGAACTTTAACACGAGTTGTCGCAGATGAACTATTGCTACCTCTGGCGACTCGTTAGCGCTAAGCTAATTACTGGTGTTTGGTGGAGAAGAGAGGAGGGGAGGGGATGGGGGGGGGGGGGGGGTTAGGATGTGAGGGGAGGAGCTAGGATAATGAGGGATTAGACAGACGTTGTTACCCTGTTTCCTTTTGATGGGATTACTGCGCTATGGGCTATATGCTGGTTGGCTTTTAATGATGGTCGTTCTGGTGTCATTGGAAACAACATCAACTATAAAAGTGGCCCTGGGCAGGAGAGGAGAGGAGAGAAAAGGAAATAAGAGGAGAGGAGTGCACTGACACTGTGAGGTTTAGTTAATTAACCCCTCTTCTGCACCGTGGCTGCTCTCTGCTATCACCTCGCTGTGGGAGACGCAGAGTGCATTAAAGGGTAGTTTCACAGAAAACACTGCTGCGAGAATGCTAACATTTCACACTGCAACGTACCCGGAGCTCGTGTGAAATTCTGACGCGAGTCGGCGTCCATAAAGTGGGAAAGCCGAATGAGCAAAAAGGTATACATGTTGGGACAAAACACTCCGATCATCGGGAGTTGTCATGGTAGCTCAGTTCTCATTGATATGCATACCAGCTTATAATTTCAGCTCTGCTGATTCTCAGAACAGGATGAGTCACACCTACCCAACTTCACTCTCCATTACTCCTCGTTCTCCGTGCCGGATTGTGAGAACCTGAGACTGAATTTATCTACATTTGGAAGACAGGATGTTTACATTGTGTATTGTTTGTACCGCCAACTCATATTTGATCGTGTTTCCCTGTCTTCAATGAGAAATACTTGCACAGATTAATATATTTAATCTATTTGACACAGACACAAAATGGTCGCCGTTTTAAACCTGTTGGGAACGGGAACTACGTTCAGTGAAAGTACTTGTTTAGGTTTAGGAAGAGATCACAGTTAAGGTTCATATAAAGGCAGGCTGTTCTTATCCAGCGATCATAGCTATATCTGTGAAAAATGCATGTGCTGTAATGTGTAGATATCCCCCAAAATCAGTTTTTCAGAATTTCACAAAGATTTTGAGAAAAATATAGAAATAAAAATCTGGCTAGTATATACACCACCACATCATACACTTTATAAAAGTATTATTCTCCCCTTCCAAGCTGAATACACACTATAGGTTTAACCCAAATATGCATAACATACAACCAAATGTGACGCCATAAAAAAACAAGTACGGCTCCTCCCGATTGGGGCCCAAAAGAACGAGATGAGTAAGCTGCCCGAGTCCCCGTGTGAACCAAACTGACTCAACGAATGACAAATGTCACTTGTCAATATTTGTATTACAGATGCAGCCGAAAGCTTTGTATGTATAACAGTCACCTCTCTCTCTCTCTCTCTCTCTCTCTCTCTCTCTCTCTCTCTCTCTCTCTCTCTCTCTCTCTCTCTCTCTCTCTCTCTCTCTCTCTCTCTCTCTCCCTCTCTCTCTCTGTTGTGTGTATCAGTGACAGACTCGTCCAGGGAGTAAATTTGCCCTCTTTGTTTTGTTTTGGGGGGCTTTAATTTAGCTGCTGTTGGAAAATTACCCATAATTGCAGCCTGCAAATGCTTATCCCTCTCTTTTTCCTCTCGAGCTACTCTCCAGTGTACACTAACTGCACACGTCAACACACACAGACACACGCACACACACAGACAGATACCCTCAGTAGATAAAATGGTTGCCGCTAAAGGACAGACCCACATTTTCTCGCCGCCGCAATTGGACGCATTGCCACATTTGAGACGCGCACACGTTTGCACGAACACACACACACACACTCTTTCTCGCGTCCACCCCGAGGTTGGTAATGAGACTGGGGAAACATGATTTATGTTTCATAGTGCAATCTAATTGATTTGATTAATCACATTCTTTCTTGACTAATTAAATTAGCACAACAGATTACAGAATATTTGGCCACAAATGTGCCCGGCAGCCATGCTGTTAGTGTTCAACACTGAGTTACATTTTGCGTTTCTGAAAAGCTGTGATCAATGATTTTTAATAAATCAATAAATCATTCAGGATCCATTCCTAAAGCAGAGTTTGTGCTTCACAAAATATACATCTGAGGAAAACCCGATGCATGGATTTGCTTCAGTACAAACTATATGCCAGCTAGTCAATATGTATGATGCAATATGCTTTTGAACAGATGGTTTAGATCAGGATACTCCACATATGCTCTTGATTTGATATAATAAATACACTAAATAATGCGTACATTCCTCTCTATATTTCTCATCTTAACTCTAGTGCTATGGAGATACAAAGTCTCGATGTTGTGATCAAATAAAGACATCAAAAATTCTCTTTTAAGAGTGTTGTCCTTTGGCCCAGATAGAGATTAGCTGACCTGTCTTATCCAAGCTTAGACTGCTCCGTATGGTTTTATTCCTGTGGTTTTATCTCTCATTCCCTCACAGTGAAACTCAGCGGGAATAAGAGTTGGTCTGGTTCATCCTAAACAACATGTGAGCCTGGAATTACACATGTACTTTGAGTAGTTTTTGGTATTAGTTTGGAGTATTTATGTTATGTTGCCCAGTCTCATTAATTTCTAATAGATTGCTCAGCAATGGACTGGTGAAATGTCCCTAATACTAATAGATTGGATTCGGTTGGGTCCAGACGTTCATAGGTTTTAGTATGTAAAGAAATGAATAATAAGGAAATAAACACTTACTACTGATTTAAAGCTGCATTATGAGAGGAACAACTTTTCTTTAAAACGTTAGACCCTAATTTTAGAACTATGTTTTTCCAGAAGGGATGACGGAGAAAACAAAGTGGAGGAATGAACGGGAGCTTCCTTGAAAGACTCTTCCAACATGTAATGTGTTGGAGAAAACTGCAGAGGCTGAGGGCAAAGCTGGGAACTCAGTCTTGCTTGTTGGAAGGCAACACATTGGATTAATCTAACACTAACATGTCCTGACTTTTAGTCCCCAGTATGAATTAAGCTCTAAAACACTGGATCCTACATTTCCTACAATGCAACTTGATTGTGTGTTGCGTTAGACCCTCCCTTGCCTTTCACAAATGCAGACCCTCAGTTTAAAATGTAAGCCTGCCGTGAAGAAGTTTTACTCCCGAAAGCCACATTGGAAAAACTCTGATAAAATCCCGATGACATCATCAGGGTTATTTTCTCAGACTTGACAAAGCTTTCCCCAGAGCCACAGAAAACATTATAGGACTAGAATTGGTGGAGCGCCCCTTTAAACTTTATTAGCAAATGTTGTGGCTGATGGAAGCAGCACAGGCAGGAATGACCTAAATACAGACGAAAAGACGGTTGAGACAATGAAGATATTTTTAATGACTTAACAGTCTCATCCCGGGTGACCACAAGCGTATGAGACACATTTTTCACCCTTACTCTAAATTGCTCTACTTCTTACTTGTTTTATTACCTCAGTAAACATTGTAAACATGAGTTTATTGTCTCAATCTCTAGTTTAAAGTCTCCTTCAATACGGCATGATGTTCATTTAGTAAATTATAGTTCTATCTCGAGTAAAACTGATCAGAACGCAACAATATGGACGTAAACGTAATAAAACACGAGTACAGAGCTACAATACTACAACTGACTAAATATGTGAGGGTTTTATCTTTTTAATTACGGGGCTTAAGTCATGCCATGTTTATTTTTCTGATTATCTCGCCTTGTTCTTTGACTGTTTGGTTTCCGATGTAATGTAATGTAATGTAGGTCAAATTCCATTGGCTTTTTGTTGAGGGAACCAGTGAGAAGCTAACTTCCTGCTCCGTCATCCCTGCAGCACTTCATAGACGCCGGTTCAAGTGTCGCCTCAACGCAGGCTCAAGCACGACCCCGGTGCGTTCCAGACACAGGGTTACGGGTTCAAGGCCCCAATGGCAGGCAGGTCCTGCGAGATGATGACAGGCAAACCAAAACTCCATACAGCCACAAACCGACGAGAACTAAAGATCTCAACTGGCATGCTGCATGTAGTATATGATTGGGGAAATGAAAACCTGTTTACCCTGCAAGTATTTTTTTTTCTTCACAAAGCTATGATATTCACATAAATCTGATTGCTGGAAATCAACTTTATATTGACTTGACTATAAATGCTGTTCTGAAAGGTCCGGCTGCCGTGTTGAGACACCAGGAGGCTGAGAGTCGGCGACTAAGATGGCCGTAGCACAGAAAATGGAAAATGAATTCTGTGCAAGCGTGGTGAGGAAGAAAGAAAAGTAAGAAAAGGTAAAAGGGAACGGGGAAATACAAGGAGCCCGGGACTTGTGAAGTTTAGAGGTACAACGGGACCTTATAAAGTGGGTGAAAGAGTGTGAAGATAGAGCACATAAAAAGGGAGCGGGGGATAAGGAAGATTGGAAAAGAGACTGAAGCCAAATAGAGGACAGATTGGTCTGCAGAAAGTGGAGAGCAGAGAGATGAGCAGGAGAAGGAGGGAAAGAGAGCGGACGGGAGAAGTGCAGAGAAGAGTAAAAGAGTGAGAGACAGAAAGGGAAAGAGAAAGAAAAGGAAAAGGAAAAAGAGGGTGGAAGTAAAGAGGTCATGGAGTGGTTATGAAACCAACTCTGACCTAATCTGGTGTGTTTATGACTCTGTGTTTTCCTTTTTTTCCGGGCACTGAGATGAATTAGACTGGGCGGTGGCTTAGGATGAGCTCAAAGAGAGAAGAGTCGCAGAGAGACACGGGAGCATATTGTACTGTCCCCCTCTAGAAGAGAAACCGCTCCATACTGTGTGATTTCGGGGCAGCGGGTGGAGGTCGGGAGGTCACGGTTGGTCTCCAGCAGCTTCATTCAGACGCGCCGAGCAGCACCTAAAGTCCCGTAATCATTAACCAGTCAATGCAGTACAAACAATACAAAGGTGTCCAGATGGGAAAGACGGTCCAATTCTCTGAGTTGGTAAATGTTCATTCTGTAAATTATGGTCCCATGTAGAGTTAAGTCGGGTGTGCTTCAGGGCGTGGCTACGTCGTGATTGAAAGGTCGCTGCCACGTCGTTGTCTTGTTTGAGTGTTGTCCGTGTTTTCTTCTTCAAACTCAAACCCGTTTACAGTGAAATAGCGACGGCCAAAAAGCCTGCATTCCATCTTGTGTCACTTCTCGTTGCAAAAAGCCAAGATGGCGATAGCCAAAAAACAAAATGGCGGTGGTCAGGAAGCCGAACTCAAGGCTTCAAAAGCCGTCCACAGACCGGGCGGTTCGACCTAACAGAAGAGTGTCAGTTCATCACTTGTAGTGTACGGCGTAGGTTGCTGTCTGACGCTTTTTTCTTTTTTTTAAGCAACGTCTACTGAATAAAAACTATTCTGGCAGTATTTTTGGCAAAAAGTTGAACTCGGCTCTACTTTAGCCACAATGTATAATCACCCGGCTAATTAAATATGTGCAAGTGCACATTCCTGGTGGATTAATTTGCACCGGGGACACCATATTCTACCTCCAATCATTGCGATAAAAGATGACATTTCTTTCCACAGTTGTAAAATTGTGTGTCATAGTATTATAAAACTAGTACGGTTACATTTCCATGTGTGTGTGTGTGTGTGTGTGTGTGTGTAAGTTCACGTACATTTTAAACTGTCATTTCCATTTAAATGAGGAACAAAAAGAATGATCTCGGTAGTCTTAAAAGATTTGAAACATGTGGATAGGATTGTTAAATTGAACCAAAATGCTTGGGCAGGTGTACTACTATGATTTGGCTTAAAATTGAAGCTAATAAAAATGATAGTACTTTGTTGACATGGGACACAGACAGAAGTCTTCTGGGTGAAAGCTGTTTATGCTGACCCATCCACGTTTGTGATACTACCAAAGTAAACATACAACAAAATACGTTTCCGTCTAAATTGAACTCACAATGCAGTCTCGTTGTATGGGACGTCATTTTTCGGATAACGGGCTGGTTAACCGGCTGACAGGCTTCTGATTATAGAGGGTGTCATATGTTGCAGGAAAACATGTGATTTGTGATTTTGTGCTATGTAAATAAACTTGACTTAATTCTAAATGACTTGAATGGTTTCACTCTCCTGTCATTGCTCTCGGCTTCTTCCTGTGTCTTGCTTTGTCTTTTCTTTGTTTGCTCTTGTTTAATACTGCAGCCATGCTTCACACTGAATTATAGATTCCCGTTGACCTGCTGCCGCCCCACTCGGATGGTTGAGGAGCGTTTCTGCTGCAGCGTTGTTGCATATGGATTGTTCAAGGGAGTCGGTGATCTTCTCATTTTAACTAAACCGCAGACATTGTGACACTAATGCTCATTCGATATGCTAATCTTTGAATCCAAACCTAAACATCAGTGATTATGAAAAACTCTTTCTCAAAGCTACGAGAATGCGACAGAAAAATATGCAATTCTGGGATGTTATAGAGATCTCAGGAGTTTGTCCACTGACAATTTAATAACAGCCTGTGAAAATCTACTGTGAATTTATTCCATTACGGAGATAGCGTGCAGACTTGTTGGTAATTATAGGGCGCACTAATTTGGTATGTTGATTGCATGTGCTTGGTATGTATGAATGTACACGAGGCACCGACTCAAGAGAGAATCACAGAAGGCTGAAGAGATCCGTGGAAAAGAGGCAACAAACAGATAACTTCTTATTTAATTCAACTTTGATACAACAGAACTATCCACAACCAATGGTCACGTACAGGAAGTCAAAGCATCACCTACGACTGGATATGAGGGTTATTGTAGGTAAAATATATATAATTTTATATTATTACTGATAGGGGGAAGGAAGAAACAACTCGTAAATTCTAAGAAAACACTTGAATATTCTTTGTAAATTAACAGCAAAAACACAAATTTACGAGAACATTTTAAAGTAATGAATGTGCCAGAAAAAAAAGGCCTTGATCAGCAGTCAGATCACGGTTGCTTGTGTGCCAGCAGAACGAGGAGCAGAAATCCCCCCAAAAATTCTGTGTGAAGTTACAAATATGCGTGAAGTCTCCTGAAAATTGTATTTTGGGATTAAGACAAAGATTTGGTTATTGAAAAAAAACCTGCTTTTTTGGGTTGTTGAATAGTTGTCGGGGTAGTATTTCCTTTGCCCTGCTCGGCACCATTTCAAAAGGGTTTATCACTTCGATAGATAGATCTCTTCATCGCTGTTCAACATTCCTGGATAATCCCACTGGCGAATCGCGCGGCGTCCAGTCTCAGACCAATCTGCAGAAGAAATGCTGGCATTGTAACGCTTCTGCAAAGCACTTAAACGTTCCACATCAGCCTCGTATTGCGCTCGCAGAAACGTACAATGCCACGTGGTTAATGCTATGAAACAAGGGATTAGCTTTAGGAATCAAAAAGATCTGTGTTCAAATAATAATGTCACAATGCAACTAGTGAAGCATTATGTTTCTAATGACTAAAACCTTTTACTTCTCTTTGGTTTTGTTTCACATGGGACACGAACAGCGGTCTTCTGAGTGAGAGTCGTGTGTTTCTTTGACTCATCCACCACACTGTACATCAATGGACTTTCTCTGTTCTTAAGCGCAACTTTTAATAACGTCCGCTCGATATTAAACTAATTCACTTGCACTCTGACCGAATGCAAAAAAAAAACATTGACATTTTACATATCTATGGTTTGGAAATGACCAATGTCGACCTTTTTTGGCGGCGACTGGGTTGTTGAGCGATGAACCGGCTCCAGGACGTGTTTTCTTAGCCTCACGCACTGCAGCTCGCGCAGTCTTGATTCACACCAAAGTAGAATAATCATTCACCCAAACACCTTCTAGTCACTCGTCAAATATAGAATAGATCCTCCTCAAACATTGCAGACATGTCTGCCTCGTCTGCAAAGACATCATACCATTGTGGTAAGTGGGTTATCGTACCAGTGACATATTTTGGAGAGGCACCAAATGTTCCCTGTTCCATGTGTCATCACAACCTCTCATCACATTGTGATTATATCAGCTAAGGGATCATGCCAAGCCGGTGTAACATGAGGCCGGCGTTGTGCCTTGTTCGGGAGCCGCATTAATTCATTAATGAACTTGATAGAGGGAGAGTATGTGAGAGAGAGTGTGTGTGTGTGTGTGTGTATATATGATAGAAAGAGTGAGAGAGCGTCAGTTTCATGTCTGCGTGTTTCCAGTGTGTGCGTGTCGCAGTTTCTGGGAACCAGCGGAGAGGCTTACCAAGTTCGCAGACTGTCTGGGAAAAAAGCATAAACAGTGGTGCTTCAATGCTTTCCTCTGTCCCCTTCAGCCCACATCTGACTGCAAAACAGCTCTGCTCGCGGGCTTGTGGGTCTGCTTCATTTTCGAGTGAACAAAGCCAAAATGGACAACACCTCTCCAGCTGCATTTGTTCTAATACAACAGACCAACATATTGCACAGGAAGCCTCCACCCTGATGGAACCTTCTGATCTGTAATTCCTTTCATTTATTCCCCCAATTATAATATTAACCTTCCCTGGGCTGACATTCAGCCAGCTACCTTCAGTACAGCTTGATTAAATGTTTATCATTTTCATATGACGTCCATACACTTCACAACAGGCTGGTTTGAATTCATGTGTCTCATGTGCCGTTTCCTGCAGGGAAAAGGCCAACTAACTACCTTCAGGTTTTTCTGTCTGCTCCCTCACAGGGCCTCTTCAACCCCCACCCTCTATTCTTACACACAAACGCACTAAATCTCTCTCTCTCACACACATACACACACACACACACACACACACACACACACACAGACAGACATGCGGATGTGCACACACACAAAGATGCACGCATTACTGTGCACACAATCGGTATGACACATGAGAACGCGTGGAAACGCTCATGCACACTAACGCACGCACACACACATGCACGCATGCACGCACACGCACACACACACACACACGCACGCACACACACGCACACATTCCTACCCGCTCGGCTGGGACGGTATGTGAACAAACCACAGGCAGGGAGAGGTAGAGAAGGCCTCCACTCTTACTGATTACTGCAGGAGAGGAGAGGAGAGAGAGGAGGCTGCTACTCCTCTCACAATGTCCTACACACGCACACGCACACACACACAAATCTAGAGAGAGAGAGAGAGAGAGAGAGAGAGAGAGAGAGAGAGAGAGAGAGAGAGAGAGAGAGAAACAAAGCATCTATCTTGCTGGCTGCAGCACTACTGCAAGCACAAATACAGTACATGTACTGTACATTTACACACATTGAATAAATACAATACAATCAGCAGAACACCCTTACAGAACATACACACACACACACACACACACACACACACACACACGTCTGTGCATCTTTCGGCCTTAAAACGCACAGTGCGACATACATTAAAGCTTTTACAGCCCCCACTCTCGGACAAACATTTACAGAGGCTCCCCTTCCTCCACACCTCTCCACCCTCTTAAACTCCTGTTCTGACACCCCTGTGTTTATGGCGCCACGCTCACACACTCCCGTGTGTAACACTCAGACCTTCCACAAACTGTACACGCTCTGTCGCACACCACAGGGTACACCCTCACAGCGTACACCCTCACAGCGTACACCCTCATAGTGTACACCCTCACAGCACACACCCTCATAGTGTACACCCTCATAGGGTACACCCTCACAGCGTACACCCTCACAGCGTACACCCTCACAGCGTACACCCTTATAGTGTACACCCTCACAGCGTACACCCTCACAGAGTACACCCTCATAGTGTACACCCTCACAGCGTACACCCTCACAGCGTACACCCTCATAGGGTACACCCTCATAGTGTACACCCTCACAGGGTACACCCTCACAGCGTACAGCGGTTTAACTACATGAGAACGCTACACTCACAAAAGCAATGCCACCATCATGTTCTCCAGCTTCGTTTGTTATGTTGTTGGTTAATTATTACAATATACATCCGCTGAGACTGATTGGAATTTCATGAATTGACAAGTATTAGTCATAAACTAAGGTATTGACAAATACCAATTTTTGACCTGATTATAAGTACATCATAAGTGAGGGGGATCGCCAAACTCATTGTGGACCGTATCATATTTCTTACCATGCTACAATAGGAAAAGTTGGGAGCTCACCAACGTCAGAGGGGATTAATCTTCTGAGGACCAAAATGTTTAGGCCATCCATCCAATAAGTGTTGAGATATTTCATTCTGGACCAAAGAGGTAGTCTGACTGGCCCCACACTGCTTCACCTAGAGCCAAATGTAGCTGTAGCTAAATATCCAGAGTACTTTAGCAGACAACCACACAAAAGATCCACTCCACATGTAATACATTGTGTGGGAAGATTAATGTGTTCCATATATCAGGTTGTGTCAAAACATTGGCTCAGGGATCACCGAATGGTTTCTTTCCACTGCACTGGCAAAACAACGTGCTAAAGTGCACACGTTTGTACAACTTCTAGTTCTAGTTGTGTCTTAAAACCAAGTCTTAACCTGCAAAAAGCCCTTTGGAGAAGTGTCCGGCGGCCAAAATGTGTTGCTTTCCAAAAATGTCCTCACTTGGTCACCATAGAGACACACACATACACATTGAGACATATTGTATTTGTCCTGTTGCTGGCTCCGTTCTCTGATGTAAACTGGACTGTAAAATGTCCTCTCAAGCATTCATGTGTCCCCAATAAAACATCTCCTCCAGACAGGTTTTCCCTTCATCCAGCGGCCTGATCCTCTCCCGAGCAAAGAGCTCCTTCTTTGGTGGCTTTACGTCACCCTGGGTTCTCCATGTCTCCGACGGAGCCGCTTTGTGTAGCTGTGCGAGCTGTTTGCCAAAGTCAAAGCCAGGTCCTCCATGCTACAGGCACCATTGATATGTCTTTTTGTCTCTTTGTTTTACTGTCTCTCCCCGGCTGAAAATCATCTTTTATTTTCTCCTCCTTTCCCATTCTGTGAGTTGCTAAAGAAATCCTAATTGTCTGAAAGAATAACTCTTTGACCACAAGACGCGACTTCACCTGCAGTCATGAATACAGATTGAGATTCGCAGAGATGGAAAATGCTAAATTAAAGAGTTAAATGTCCAGTGTCTGCAGCTCTGTGTGTTTTGTGTTGACGGGTGGAGGTGGGCTGGAGCTTGGCATCGTTCAGGGTAATGTGGCTCTGGAAGAAAAAAAAGAAAAATAGATCTGCTTTCCTATCGCTCATGCGTGCCGCCATTTGCATGTATATTGCAGACGTAGAAATGCATATGGTTGAGAGGTTTCTAAACTCCCAAACCATCTCTCGTCTTTCTTTTTCTTTCTCTCTCTTTCACTCTGCTCCGCATCACCTCATCCCAACCGTCTCAAAAATTCTTTGCAAAATCTTGGCAAAATCTCTCCTCCGCCATTTTGTCCGATATCGTCGTTTCCCCTTTTGTCTGAATCATATTAACACACTCCTCTTCTCCTCATCTTTTCTTGCTCTCTTAATTTCTCTTTCTTTTGCATCTTTTATTGTGAGCCTTGTCCTTTTTTTATTAGCAATCGAGAAAGCGTGACATTTATGTGAACTGCTCTTGGAGTTTCTCTTCCCCATTGTCTCAGCGAGGCTGCAGACCCCAGCAGCGCCACGGCTCCACACAGGGTCAGCTCTTGCCCCCTGTCGCCATTCATAATTCTCATATAAGCCAGCAATGAAACTTCTTATCTTCACATCAACGATCCCTGCCTTTTAATAACGCGGGAAATTGCTGGTCTAGGTAGCTGCTTGCAATGAATATTCTGGATCTACATCAGCTGGATTCATTAAATCATAAGAAATAAAGCTGCGGAAAATAGCTTGTTAACTGTTGTTTTATGGAAATATTAAATCAGTCATTTACAAGTGACAGCGATGTTCATTTCTCCTGGTATGTTTTGTCTACAGCAAAAAAAATAAATAAATGAAAAAAATGCCTTCATCTGATTTCTCACTTGCACACATAAACACACACTCTCACATGTACAGCACAGCGATGATGAGTGTGTTGAAGCCTCTAATGACCGCCGAATATTTCCCCTCCCTCCGCTAAGTCTTCTCATGAGAGAAACCTGGAAACTGAACCTGTGTTTGTGTGCGTGTGTGTGTGTGTGTGTGTGTGTGTGTGTGTGTGTGTGTGTGTGTGTGTGTGTGTGTGCAGCATGTGTGTGCGCAAATGCTCGCATTAGCAGGCGCAGCTCCTGACTGATCTGTTTAAAGACACACCAGCCACTCTGATTACCGTCTCCATAGCCAGCCATAAATAATGAGATTTAGCTCAATTAGGATCCTCTCGAGGTGTAAAACAAGTGGATGGGCTACAGTTAGCCTCCAGTAATCCACACAGCTCCTGCTCGGCCCGCTAGTGGATTACAACCCCCGGGTCACTGTTTATCCTTTACGTAAACTAACTGCTGTGTGCAGTGCTCGGGCTGTGGAGCGGAGCCGAGCCGAGCAGACACCTCCTGGCCCGATAGCATCTGATCTCTCAGCTACTTGACGAACAACAGGACACTCAGGCTATCCACCCCCCCCTTCTCCCCACTCCTCTCCTCTCCCCTTCCCTCCTGGCAGCAGTACCATCACCGTCGATGCTCCATCCATCTTCCAGCTCTTACTCTGGATCTCTATCTGCACTGCTCAGACATGGGGACTGGAAGGGCAATTCAATCTCAGTCGTATCTGCTGAGAAATGGTGATGCTGCTCTGCCGCCTTATACGGTGGGTGGCGGGCCACGGGCTACATGTGTGGAACACCACACAGGAAGCCACTGATACAGATAACAATCATATAAATGTACACTGGTTTAGATTTATGGTGATCTGATATTCACCAGGTCAGCGTCAGCACCCCTTTTTGGGGAACAAACATGAAAATGACAGACTCTATTCTTGAACCCTTTGGATCCTGGTCTTCTCTGAAAACTATTTATAGATGTATTTTCATCAGGGTGTGTACTTTCAAACAGTATACAGTTTGTCAAAGTGTTTCCTGGATTCACCTGGATGCCTCCCCAAATATGGCGACAAACTGCACCTGGCCCGTATTTGAGCGGCTGCTTGTTACGGGGTTTAAATGTACATTTTCCAGCTATTATATCAAATATCTTTGATATAATCGTGACCGTTCTGATTGTCCTGAGCCTCAGTTGGGAGGCGAGATACTTGATGGGAACCGTTCGGGGCGACCTGCCCTATTTTCTGCAGATCAGTGCAGATTCTCCATGAAGTTGAAAATCGTTCACAACGACCAAATCAAAGTTATAAATCAGCCTCTGCGTCCACAATGTTTCACAGTGAAACACAGTTTGATAGTCCAGCAATGCCCTAAGTTTGAGGTATTATCGATGTTTGGCTAGCAATCTCCGCTGTTTTGTTTATCGGCAGAAGACGAACACATTTCACAGGACAACCTCGCGCAAACAGAATTATCAACATTAATGCGTGCGGGGAACAGAAGAGCCATGTATTCATGCAAAGTAACGCAATGAGCAAGCGTATCCGATGACGTTGAGAGCGTGCCACAGTGATGACGGAACTGCAAAAACGGTGTTAACAATTTTGCGATGACACATGTTGAACCTTCGTGCGGTTTTACAAACCGCATGCCAATCAGACATCTCTTTCGAATGATTGGCAGCGGCAAGTCTTTGCAGGAAAGAAAAAAAAAAAAAGTGTGCAGACTTCACCTCAGGAGGTTTGCGCACACCTCCACCAACAAAAAAAAACTGTAGTTTTGCAGAGGGAGAATGGAATGTCTCCCAGAGAGGTGTGGTCTGTCTGTCTGTTGGTCTTTTGGGCTTCCATTTTACGGCGTGTTGGTGAGGCCGTCTCAGATACGGTTTCACTCCCCTTGGCAGAGCCAGGCCCCGCTGCTGACAGCAGGTTTTATTTGATAAAAGGGTGGACGTCCCGTGTTGGGTTTCAGGGCTGGCTTCAACATATGATCTCCATTATGACCAGAGGAGGAACGCATGCTGGCGGATGACTGGTGACTCTGGGCAGACAAGGAGGGAGGAGGGGGGTGGGGGGGGGGGGGTGAGGAGGAGATGGAGGAGGGCCAACAGATGGAGAACGGCGTAGAGGGAGGGAGAAACTTGGAGGTAGAGAGACAAATGGATCAGGTGGACGAGACAAGAAGAGATGATGAAATGGATTAAATTAAAAACAGACAGATGTGAAGGAATAAGTGAGAAAAGTAAATGGGGCTGTGGTGTAAATTCAATCCAGGCTCCGGGTTCTTCATACTTAGCTGAGGCAAACGTCCCTCCCCTTTTGGGGTCCCAAACAGGACCTTATTTCTGGGGAAAATATGTACGCTCGGCTAGACAACTGCGCGAGAGACATTTTAGTTATCCTGTTGTAATTGCCACATCAAATTGCTTATTTGATGTTGGTCAATTAAAAACACAACACTGCAAGTCGAGAAAAGTTGCAGTTTCTTGTAGTTTCTTGTAGTATTATTACATTTTGTGTGAAACCACTCGGTGAACTACATCGCTCTTCTCGCTCAATATACGTCATCAACACTATCTAGCGAGGTCCCTTTGCTTTGTTCCACTCACAGACGTTACCTTATCTCATGTGCTTTAGCAGCCCGGTCTCACCAAATGGCGTATGAATGGCACGACAATTTCTAAATAATTTAGCATTTAATAACGGCATTCTTGCTTTTTGCATGTCACTTTACATTGTGTAACGTACTGAGTGCAATGGAAACGCATCGGTGTGAATATGCTACGTTCAGTGCAAAGGACGGCCGCACAAATTGCGACGCCTCCTACGTCATTTCAGCAGTTCTAACTTTTGAATTGGCAAACGTGTATTTCATGGCACAAAAATGGTTCATCGTAGACAACCGCACGTAATTTTTCCCAAATAAAGTTTGATGGTTTGCTTTGATTTCTAAATCTTACAGCACACAAAATCAACATATATTTAGGTTTTACAAACACAGATTACAAGTTTCCTCACATGGACACTTATTACATCAATGTCATGGCTATTAATGATGTTGGTGTTAATTTCACTTTATTTTGAGCATGTCTTGAAAGCATTTAGGCATATGCAAGATCCCTCTCCTCCAACTTAATTGATTTTTTTCCTATTTAATAAAGTAATTCAGCCCCTAAATGTCAAGATGTAAACATTAGTTACATATGAGAGCAGTTTAGCTTAATGAGAACAAATTTGTGTTTTCAGTCAAGAGATGAAGAGTTACTCATCTTTTCATTATCAATACTACACCACACAGTTCCTTAAGCAGCACACAATCAGTCTTTACCGACTTCACATTTGATCAATTGTATCTGGTGTATATCATAGATTAAGTTATACTTAATGATATCACATGACTCACAGTCAACTTTATGAACCACTTTCAGCGTTAGTTCCACTGCACTGAAAAAAAGGAGGATGTATTACATTACATTTCATACAGAAAGGAAATGAAAATAACCAGCTCAGGACAATGTGTTAATCTACAGCATTATGCTTCATGAAACGTAATTATATGTTGGCACAAAACCTAATTGTTACTTAACTAATGGCTAAACTAATGCAGCCTTTTACAATCTGGAATATGTTCGAGCTAATGCATTCAAGGTGTTCAATGGCATTTGTTTGAAGGCAGAAGAATTAATTACACAGAAAGTCTTACATAGCATGTGAAAGGTCAAAAAGATAAGTTACTTAACCATGGAAAACAGGTTTTTTTTTTTGCTCAACACATTAATGGAAGAAGTCGAATCGAATCAAAAGCACAGAAAAAAATGACTTGAGGAACACACAAAAGATCGCTGCGATTCACCCTCTTCATACATCAAATGATTGTCAAACTCCAACTAAGTGGAGTGATAACTGACATAAATGAGGTCTGTGGTGGCAGTAATATAAGCAACGCAGCATCATTATCAGCAACACCACCAATCAGTTTAAACAATTAGGAATCAAACTTCACACAGTCGATGTTCTGCATGACCTTCAAGGGCCTAAAATTTCACTCAAGCACCAAAAATGTATTCTCCATTCTTATTTGTGCATTTGCTGACTGTTTGCCACCACATTGGACAGCCATGCAAATGTAATTCTTCAATAATGGGTGTAAGTTGTTTATAATATACAGACTACCATCTTCTGTTGTGTTGATAATAACTTGGCCTAACTCTAGCACCAATGTGTTTGATAATTTGATGAAGAAGGAGGGGGGGGGGATCATATTTAGTGGCTTTAACTGTTTTTGGGGCTCTCTCTCCGTCAAATTGAGCCTGCACACCATTCTATAATTCCTTCTTATCGGCCAGAGGCTTTAGTTATTTACTTTAAAATGGACTAATTTCTTATTCCAGCGGAGGGGGGAACGGCCGCTGACTTGAACAGCTGCTTCATGACCCAAAAAACTGTCAGTCTTTCCCTGGAATAAATTGTGGAATGTTCCATTTCGCGGCGCAGGGGTGCCGGAACCTGGAAGATACCACAAAACCGTCGCAAAACGAGCCGTCTTTCCGCTGAAACGAAATGAACACAATCACAAACACG